>NC_033800.1:11459080-11489175 GCF_001876935.1 Asparagus officinalis | reverse complement strand
ATCCTCATCACACTGTTTATGGCCAGTACTTTCACACTCAAACTGGGAATCAATAGTAATTTGTCAGTTTAACTTTAATCATTTCACAAATTCAATCAGGTAATGCATTGCACTATAAGGGAATTCGAATAAAATCAGTTTCTCTTCCCACTCAAGACGCAATTGTAGATAGTGGTTTACATGCATTTTTATAGGTTAAATAATATGAGAAGGATGCATGAAAGGAGCTACAGCTTTATAAACTGTAAATGCTGAGTTTGTGACCGTAATTCTATCATTCACAAATATAGGCATTCTAGAACATTCTCCAGTCAAAACTTAAATATAATACCATCAGTAACATTTTCATAGTTCTTTTTTTGGGTCTAGAACAAGAAATACTTGAAGGGAAAACATATGTGAATTAAATGAACATAATTATAAAATTGCTCGTTTTCACAAATTTGCAACTTGACATTAAAAAAACCCTAAAATTAACAATGCTGCAAGAAGATCAATAAATATGACAGATAGGCAGAATACCCAGAGAGATGCAGGCTCCAACAACTATATTAACGTATGCCTTAATAAGAGCTTCTGGGTCAAAGTCATCATTATCGTTTGCCGCATCGCCAACTTTAAAAATCCCAACCTTCACAAATTCTGGAATTTGAGATTCAACCCACTCTCTAGATGGACATACCCTACATGTTACAGATAGTTTACATCAAGTACCATCATTTCTCAAATGAAAGAACGTTGAACCATTTGCTTGGCAGTAGTAAGTGAGGTCACCTGTTCCACATAATCAAATTCCGGGCAATGATACGAAGCATGATAAAGTCCGGCCTCACATATTGTAAATCAAAATGGGTGAGAGGAATATAAATTCTAGATGATGTTACTTCTGATTCGGTCTGCATTTTAAGAAGAAAAAATAAATTAGCCTAATATGTAACTAAGAGAAAAATTAATATCATATTTGTTCCCGAAGAATAATCACCTTCAAAAATATTAGAGCTAGTGCAATTGTTGCTCCAGGTGCAGTTACATCTACATTGATCTGTGTTCCATCCATCATCTGAAGAAGCAGGACCATGACAAAACGAAGCATAGCCACACCACCAATCAGATATTGCAAAGTGGCAGTCAATCAAGGCCAACCAGAAGAAATATGAAAAGAACAGATGGAAAATGAAGAACCTGCCCCATATTTCGGTTGTGATCATTCATCGACCGTCCTATGTGCAAGGATCTCTCCTGGAAAAGACCAAAATGAAGAAGGTACATATAAGTTTCCATCAGGGGGCAATAAGAAGGTTAAGCTATATGACATGCTTGGTCCAAAACAACATCAGATGATACTCTCCTGGTCGAAATAAGTCACCAGTGAAGTGAAATATTAGAATCCTTACAAGTTACAACAGTGCATATAAGCAAAAGGTTTAGGATAAATACATGGTAAACTTCTTTGCCACCAGCATATTGGAAAAGCCGATCCACAAAATTTTCCATGGAACCAAATGCGTCCTTGCCTCGGCCTTCACAGAAACATTTCACATACACTGTATGATAAATATAAGGTAACTTTAAAAACATTTCTTATTTTCATCACGTGTAATGCACCTAATGCAACAAGTCCCAAAGCACATCCTGCAGCAACAGCATAGCCTTCCCTTTCAAGTACATTATCTCCAGTACTTCTGCGGCCAATCTCACGCTACAAGACATTTAAGAAAATAGTTATAGAACATTAATTGTAGATTAATTTAATTAAAATCAAAAGCTTAACGAGATACATCTCAAAATTTATTCACTGTCTCAATGATCTTGGTGTAGGAGCCTTTGTGTGAAAAAGGCTTGGTCATACTAAGCCTCACAGGTGATTGCATTTCATATTAGAAAATCAATCAAACTTTCTCCCTTCAACCTTAATTCTTTCGTGCAAAATAGTTTTGGAGGGTCTTTTTTCGATTGCATGAGCATGAACAGCAACCCCATAACATAGGCTATGATATCCCTCAACAGGCCTTTATAAGAGATATAAAGCCTGCACCTCCCTTGCCCAAAGTAACACCAAGGAATTTGTTATCAACATGATGTGATGTCAGGTTGACAGAATTAAACTTAAACAACATATCATGGAGCAATGTGTTACATAGCTGACCCCAATTTAACAGGAAAAGGTTATGCGTGTAGTGAGACAAGTGTGTACATGTGTGCACAGGTAAGTCTTAATTTCTCCTAGTAATAAAATTAATTCCATGCATGATCTGCAGGGCTGCTAGTGCACATGCATGTGTGCTTGTGTACATAAAAAGTAAGTCAGCGGGAATCATTCGATAGTCACAGTTGCCCAATGCTTGGATATGCCTTGAAACCAGCAATAGTTCTGAAAGTGAAAGCAATGAAGATCCTTAAATTAACTAAACCCATGGTGTTGTCTAGTTAATATTTCCTGTGTCCCACATTTGAAACTTAAAATTTTCCTCCAAATAGGATTCATTTGCTAAATTAGGTGTACGACTTGAACAAAATTCATCAAAATAAACTATAATGTGCTAGTCCAAGATATAGAAAGGGTATTATTCCAGAAATCATCAGGAAATCCTTCTCTTAGACTACTTAGAACTGAGAACTATGTTAGATCATTATGTTACAACTCTAGACCGACTAAAGGTTAATCACCGAATAGGTGAGGTCGTTCAACTAACTGAATGATGGAGAATGACTATTTAACTTACTAGTTTATCTCTAAGTAAATAAATATAAGCTTGATGCGCCTCTTAAAGGAAAAGATGCAACTAATAAAATATCCAACCAAGGCAAACAGATAAAAAGTGCACTTAAGGTAACAAGAAAGATGTTAAGGGATTACGAGAAGAGAATATTTTACCAAAAGAATCTTCATAGTTAATGGATGTGCTGATCCTTCATAAAGAAGCCCAATAGCCATTAGTGCAGTGGACTGAAATGGCAAGTGTGAACAGTCATTAAATCATCAATTGAACTCCTACAAATGCCTTTGATTCAAATTTGGTACATCAGAACAAAACCAAAATCCTAGATGATGCACACTTAACCGACATAAAAACAACAAAATTGAACTTGATCAGATTACTAGTCTAAATAAAAGCATCCATCTTAGAACGAATCTGTTCATTAGAACTTCAAATTTTACTTTTCTTTTCATAAACCATCCACCCAAAAAGAAAGGAAGTAACAAGGAATAAAAAAGAATGACCTAATATTCTCTAAATGTTTAGCATATACTAACAGGTTCAACCATAATGAAGCAACGGTATATATCATAAGTTGGTGCAGTTGTTTACATTTTCCAGAGGATTCTCTTGCACAGCTAATCAATGGAACTGAATAGTAGCAGAGTGAAACCCAGTATACCTAGTCCCTTGCATCCCTAACACAAAACCTAAACTTGAATAACATAATGAAACAAACCAATCAACCTTGTATAACATAGACTGAGCAAAACGCAGTCTATAATATAGAAACAGCTAACAGTTAGCATTTTATTTCACTGAATCATTTCATAAAGCTTAAAAAACAGCAGTTTTCCTTTGTCATCATAAACAGTTTTTCAAGTCTGTAACAGCAGCAAATAGTCTATAGTCTGTCTAACTTTCCATTTGTTTTCTAAAACAAAATTAGAAAGATGTCAAGATAATACTAGTAAGATTTCACTAAACATCTATCTTGAGAAAATCAACACTTAAAGTCAGAAGCTATATGACAGAAACAACGTGCTATGAAATGCTTTCAGTCATGGAGAATGTGATACCTGTAAAAGTGTTGGTAACTCCAGTTCTGGAAAGGACGTGGGATGTCCATAAGGAATATGAAGGTACAGCATCTAAAAGCAAAGAAACAACCGCCGTAAACATGCCATCATATAAAAAGGTAAGCACAATTTGAAAAGGAAAAGGAAAATAAGTTAAATAACTATACCAAACATCATAACAATCAAGGCTGCACATGCAGAATATACTTAACATTCTAACTTCTCCACAATGTGAAATGCAGATTTTTCACATAGAAAATCCATTATCTTCCCCTTCAAATTTTCCCCCAGCAGAAGAGACCAATTTCGATTATGACCCATTGGTTTGAATGAACTTAACCTGCATAACCAATACGGTGGATCTTCCTACCCTGCAACTGGTCTCCTTGGCTTTATGACAGGTCTTTCTCATAGATATATTTCTTATCTGGAATTTAACTCCAAAATGGTTGACATTTGTTGACAACTAGTTGTGAGGTTATGTCAAAGTCTTTTCTATATAACCTTTTCAAAGTAGAGTTTCTTCTGAAGGCAATGACATTATAGTGAAAGGTATGCTTTCTGTATCTAAGTACAAATGCATGTATTTATATGGTGGGTTCATGCTCCGCCACATTAGGATGTTAAATTTCCCTTCATGCCCTAAATATTTGCCTTCCCTCCATCCCTCCATCATAACAGCCTCTGACTAATATGTCTGCAATCACATGATATGAAAAGAAGTAATTGAAGAAAAGTCCAAGTCTGGCCCATTAACCAATCATACAAGTCTGACCCAAATCCAATAGAATGCCAGATGAAGCTATTAGACCCTCTTTCAATTATAAATCAAACTAAGGTTGTCACTCATAACCTTATGATTGCATTTGTATGAGGAAGTAACACAGTGACAAAGAAAAAGGCTTCATAGACAGTTGATCATTACCTTTGACACTGCTGGATCCATTGTTCCTCTATGAGATGCTGCCATCCCAAGCAATAATGCAACTGTAGTAGTATCATGTTCCTAGTCACAAGCAAATAGAAAATAAGAAACGCAAAGTGAAATAGTTTGAATGAGAGTGTAAAAATAGTCATGAAGCCATATCCCAGACTGAGGAACATATGAAAAGGAAATTAAAATATAAAAGAATAAAAGGGAAAAAAAGCATCTTCAAATCCTTAAAGGTGTGAATCACAATTATGTATGCAACAGAATAAAGAAGGAAAAATATATTGCATGACCAACTGCATGCGTGCATACGCAGTTATACTAATACGACAAGTACACATACAAGTTACTCAAGGCAGTCATACCAACAAAATATCTTAGACAAGAGGACAATAGAAGAAAGAACAGGTAAACTGGAAAATAGGGTTAACCAAGCAACAATGGTCCGATAAACAAGAAATTGAAAGACACAGAATAAATGAATACAAGATTTGCTTGGTTGGCCTTGAAATGGCCAACATCCATTGGTAAAGAAGTGAGAGTGCAACTTGATTCTGACAACCTCAAAGAGTGACAACAAAACACCACTTAACTAAAGCTCCCAAAGAAGACCTTACAATCACTAGAACTAACCCAAATTAAAAATGACTTTTTATCTCAACAAGTACACTGGAAAAGTAAAACCAGCTTGCAATTACCATAATGCTCACAGGAAAAAAGATATGGGATGGTATACAGCACAGGATTCTGGACATTGCAACTAGATTGCATATTAAAAAGACTAAACTCAGTTAATTGAAATTTCAAAGTCAAGAAAATTCTTCGAAGTACTTCATACATAACAATAGATAGATGTCATGCATAATACTTCATAAATCATAATACATGCACATATCTCAACACAGAGAATCAGCTAATATCAGCTACTACATAGGATATATTATCATTATCGCGATTTGTACTTATACCATTGGAACAAAAAGCAAGGAAGAAGAAAAGGAGATTCCATGAGAAGAAAAAAAATCTTTGAGTTATTGCCAAGACAATGTCCAGTTGTCCACTGACCACTAGCTAAAACGGTACAGTACTACTATAAAATCAAACTAAGAATAAAATGGCGATTATCATACACAGCATGTTGGCAGAAAAGAAAACTCATATTGGTGATGTAGTGCAGGCTAGTGTAATAAAAAACCATTGCCTTCAAGATTTTCATGAACTAATGACATATTTAGCAGAGATGAAATTTGACACATTTGCAGCATATGCAATTACATTCAATTTAAAAGGCATAATACCAAACTCCCAAAATGTAAATCTCCATGTCCATATTTTTCCGAAATGTAGCGGAAGTTTTCTCCATAGACGACTCCTTACGAAACTACCAGAAAAGCAGGTCCAGAAGCACACTGTGGTGTGGACCATTTCAAATGATAAAAGATCCCATTCACTGTGATATCCATGCCATAAAATTACTAGCGTATAAAAATAATTTTGATTCAAGTTGTTGATTCAGTAGCTAAAACTAAGTAACTATGGTTTTACAGATCACAAGCATAAGCGAGCCGTTTTTAACAGTTTTCTTTAAGCTTTGTGAGTCGTGTGATTTCTCAACTCAAATCATAATTGTGATAGCTTTCATAACTTTTTGATACGAGTCGTCGTACGAGCACCTTTGATCGTGGAATTATCAAAGGTGGTTGAGAAGAAAATAACAAAAACACAAGGACAATTCAGTGGTGACGAAGAAAAATACCTTCTCTAGATCATGAGAATTAAATAGTTTACAATCTCTCACAATCTTACTAGAATTGAAGAACAATCTCTCTCAATTCTCAAAATACAATCTAATCTCTCTTGATTGTTTTAAAACCCTAAAACAATCTCTTATATATGTGTAACAACGTGGATGGCAAAGTGGTAAATAACAAAACCCAAACCTCACAGGAATTCGTGCAAACAGAAACTCAAACGAACTAGAAAACCATCGATGGGTCGACTCATGTGCATATATGAGTCGACTCATGACACATGGGTCGACTGGTCAAAAACTTCTGACAAAACGGATGAGTTTCGTGAGTCGACTCATGACAAGCATGAGTCGACTGGTCAGAAACTTCTGACAAAACAGCTGGGTTTCGTGAGTCGACTCATGACAAGCATAAGTCGACTGGTCAGAAACTTCTGATAAAAACGACTGGGTTTCGTGAGTCGACTCATGACAGGCATGAGTCCCTGTCATGAGTCGACTCATATGCATGTATGAGTCGACTCACGAGCTGAAAACTGGATGCTTCGATTCTTTGATTCGCCGTCTCGTTCCACGCTTCGACCTGCGTTCCACTGTGTTGTTTTACACTTCTATTCTCAAGTTACCATGAGAATCGTCTATCCTCAAGCTTCCTTTAGGAACTTGAAGTCCCGTTCAAGTTAGAACTTCAGCTGAGAAAACTCGCGAGCTCCTCCTTCCCTGTTGAACCACTTAGCATTGCTAGGAACCTGACCTTAACGTCCAATGAGAAATGACTCCTTCGTCCCCCGCCTCGTAACGGTCGTCTTCCGTTCTAAAATGCAATCTTACTTCAGCGGCTCTTCTCTATCAAACCACAAGTCTTCAACATGCGGCAAGATCACATTGTCGTCACTTTCATCATCCAGCAATAGAGGCTCAAACAACTTCAAATACTCGGTATTGATCACCAAATACATGTCTAAGTAAGGTGGCAAATCCAGCCTGAAGGCGTTGTCACCAATCTGATCGAGAATCCAAAACGGACCATATCGTATAGGTTTCAACTTCTTCCCTTCTCCCTTTAGCCTCTCCTTACTCAATTTCAGCCATACCATGTCGCCTATGCCAAAATTATAAGGAACCCGATGCCGATCATGCTTCGCCTTGTACTTGACTTGTGATTTCTTCAATTGAGCTTCAACCGTGACATGAAAATGCACAATCTTCTCCAGAAATCGCTGAGCATGTTGTCTCTCACTTCCTTCCTTGTCGTCGGTCGTAGCTTCACTGAAAAACACGAGATCAAATGGACTTGGAGGTAAAAACCCATAACAAGTCTCAAACGATGACTTTCCCGAAGATCCATGAATAACCTGATTAAATGCAAACTGAAGATATGATAAGCTCTCATCCCAAGTCTTGAGATGCTTGGAATTGTATCCTCTCAACATATGTATCATAGTCCGATTAACTACCTTTGTTTGTCCGTTGGTTTGTGGATGAAAGGTCGTGCTCTTCTTTAACCTAGTGTCCATCAAGCTCCACAAAAAATCCCAAAAGTATCCGAGAAACCGGCTATCTCAATCTGAAATAATCGAATTTGGCAACCCAAAATGCTTTCACACATGCTCAAAGAACAATTGCGTCGCACCCGCTCCCGTCACGGTCTTCTTACAAGGAATAAAGATGACAATCTTGTTGAACCGATCCACCACAACGAACAAATAATCATTCACGTGCTTAGTCGTCGGCAATCCTCCTAAGAAATCCATAGAAATACTCTCCCACGGTCTCGACGGTACCGGTAATGGTAGATACAATCCCCTTTTCTTACTAGAAGACTTCGATATGCAACATAGCTTACACCCTCCAAGATACTTAGTGACATCCTCTCGGCCAAAAGACATGGCGTCGTAGATTGAGAAGCGTCTTCTGAATCCAAAATGACCTTACACACGTGATGTATGGGCTTCTCGAATCCACTGCAATTGGTCGTCATCCTTCGGAATGCATAGCGACGTCTCGTGATACAACAAACCATCTGCACCAATCTCATACTCCCCCTTTTGATCAGCCTTCGCCTGCTCGAACACACTGCTAAAATCTCGGCTGGATGTGTATATCTGTACATACTCCAAAGGAACCAAAGGCTGAATGCGTGTCGCCACCAAGAGAGCTCTCACGGGTGGGCGAGATAACATATCGGCTAACTTGTTCGTCGTCCCCTTCTTGTACCTAATGATGATATTGAACGCCATCAAAGAGGACATCCATTTCATGTGCCGTACCTGCTGTAGCTTTGTCTGGGCATGTAAAAATTCTAATGGCTTGTGATCTGAGTGCACAACCACCTCCTTTCCCAATAAATACACCCGTCAATGCTTGATTGCTTGATAAAGTACATAAAACTCCTTATCGTAGGTGGAGTAGTCCTGAATAGCACCCATAAATATTTCTGAATGACACTC
Organism: Asparagus officinalis; assembly: GCF_001876935.1. Lineage (NCBI taxonomy): Eukaryota > Viridiplantae > Streptophyta > Magnoliopsida > Asparagales > Asparagaceae > Asparagus > Asparagus officinalis. Next base: position 11,480,266 of record NC_033800.1, on the reverse strand, counting down.
CACCGGCTTCCCATCCTTAATCAACACAGCGCCCATAACATAACTAGAAGCGTCGATCTTTACCTCTAAAGTCCTCTGTAAATTCGGCAATGCTAATACCGGTGCCTCTGAGATCTTCCTCTTTAATAACTGAAAAGCTTTCTCATGCGTCCTCCCCCACTCAAACTGAACATTCGCCTTCGTAAGGCTATGTAAAGGTGCCGCATAAGTCGAGAAATGTCGAATGAACTTACGCAAATACTGGTAAGTCCCCGTGAAGCTTCTCACCTCCATCACTGTCCTAGGTGTCGGCCACCTCGTGATCACCGCCATCTTGCCTGGATCCATCCTCCGTTGGTCTTTCCCCACGATGAACGCGAGATACACCAACTCGTTCTTCCCGAATTCGCACTTCTTTCCGTTAAACTTTAGCTGTCCGTTTTGCAGCACTTCAAACACCTTCTCGACATGAACAAGATGCTCCTCTCAGGTCCTGCTGTACACCAAGATATCATCGAGGTAAACTATCACAAAATCCTCTATAAAAGGTCGTAACAAATTGTTCATAAGTCTCATAAAGGTAGCTGGAGCGTTGCACAATCCAAACGACATCACCAACCACTCGAACAGACCATGCTTGGTCTTGAACGCAGTCTTCCAAGTGTCATCCTCTTGAATCCTCACCTGATGGTAACCAGACTTCAAATCCAGCTTCGTGAAAAACCTCGTTCCTTCCAACTGGTCCATAAGATCATCAATCTGAGGTAATGGGTATCGATTTTTGATGGTTATCTTGTAGAGCACCCGGTAATCCACGCACATGCGTCAGCCTCCATCCTTTTTGGGCACCAACGGATGACCCGCAAGGAGAACTCGGTACAATCACTCGTCTCCAAAAGCCCATGAACCTGCCTCTTGATCTCCTCAGACTCCTCTACAGATGTGCGGCATAGACCTATATTCGACAAAGAATCCTCGCCAGTCAACATAATCTCATGCTCTACACCCCGTCGTGGTAGTAGTCTTGTGATCTTCGAAAACAAGTACGTACTTGGCCTTTAACCTGTCTAGCTCTTCCTCCTGAAACTTGCTCAAGGTAGTCAAGCACACCCTACTCAGCTGCTCATAAGGTCTAATTACTAACAATATAAACCTCTTGCTCGCTTTCACTAGCCTCTTCGCCTGAGTCACTGTCACCAAACTCGTCTCCTGTGAAAGAGATGCCGAACGAAAGATGAATTGCTCACCCTCTTTGGTGAACGTATACTTCTGGGCTCGCCTATCGTAGACCGTAAATATATCCCATAAATAAAGATTGTCCAAATGTGGAACAGTTTTGACAATCTCGGCCTCCCTATCAGAATCAGATTCCTCGCCTTCTCCATCGGACTCCATAAGTTTCTTCTTACCTTTCGAAGAAGATTCCTCTTTTTTGTCCTTTTCTTGGAAGATAATGACGAGTTGTGTGAGAGTCGAACTCATTGTCTCCATCTGTTTCTCCAATACATCTAGCCTCGCTGAACTACCTCCTTCAGTCATCTTCTTCTTTCTTAATTTCTGAACCCCTTCCAATGAAATAAGGATCTCGTCTAACTTTTTATATTGCGATCGAGTCAGGACCATATACAGGATATCTTTTGATCAGGATCTGATCGCTCTGAAACCAATTTGATACGAGTCATCGTGCGAGCACCTTTGATCGCGGAATTATCAAAGGTGGTTGAGAAGAAAATAATAAGAACACAAGGACAATTCAGTGGTAGCGAAGGAAAATACCTTCTCTAGATTATGAGAATTAAATAGTTTACAATCTCTCACAATCTCACTAGAATTGAAGAACAATCTCTCAATTCTCAAAATACAATCTAATCTCTCTTGATTGTTTTAAAACCCTAAAATAATCCCTTATATATGTGTAACAACGTGGATGACAAAGTGGTAAATAACCAAGCTCAAACCCCACAAGAATTCGTGCAAACAGAAATCCAAACGAACCAGGAAACCATCGATGAGTCGACTCATGTGCATATATGAGTCGACTCATGACACATGGGTCGACTCATGACAGTCATGAGTCGACTGGTCAGAAACTTCTGACAAAAAGATTAGGTTTCGTGAGTCGACTCATGACAGGCATGAGTCGACTGGTCAGAAACTTCTGACAAAACGACTGGGTTTCGTGAGTTGACTCATGACAGGCATGAGTCGACTCAACCTGATGAGTCGACTCATGTGCATGTATGAGTCGACTCACGGGCTGAAAAATGGATGTTTCGATTCTTTGATTCGTCGTCTCGTTCCACGCTTCGACCTGCGTTCCACTGTGTTATTTTACACCTCTATTCTCAAGTTACCATGAGAATCATCTATCCTCAAGTTCCCATGAGTATCGCTAAGTTTCGAAGAGGAGATACACCCGTATCACTTTTATGTTTGTAGAAGTGGATATTTCGGGTCCTCGTAGCTAGAGAGCTTGTGTTTGTCCACTAACTGACTTGTGCATGCAATATGGATAATGAATCATGCTCCCATGTTTGTTTATAGTGAACATGTTGATAGACCGATTATGCATGATATTTCAGTTATCCGCATATATACCACTGGCACTAGTGGAAAATATCTCCAATGACGTTAGTTGCTGGCAGTATCATGATATACAGTGCCTTTGCATGGTCTTAAGACAATTATAGCTTAAAGAACGCTGTGTTGTGTCTAAAGTCCTTCCTCACATGTATGTGCAGTAAAGACTTATCCATCCAAATGTAACATTCAGCAAAATGGCATATGATGAATCTCTCATTGAAAAATGGCATACGATGAAAGCGTGCATGGAAGGGCCCATTTTCTTTTATGCAATTGGGAAGTATATTTCCAATCATGACAATAGGTACAGATACTTATTAGTTCAAATAGTAAGAGCATAAGCATGTATTACTATAAGAGAAAAGAAGAATATAAATATACCTGGGAGAGGTAACGGTACACATCAGTAATTGAAAGAACAGACAAATGTTCATGCAAACCTAATGCCAGTAGTAGTCCCGCATGGGTAAAATTTGGTTCTGCTGGATCATTATATATTATCCATGTCCTTGACATTTTCTCCTAAATTAAAAAATGGAGATTAGTTAGAATTGGAGGTTACCACAAAAGAATGCTAAATGTACGAGGTCCTACATGATAAGGTAAATGCACAAGCTTAAATACATAACTACCAGTGCTTATGGTATTTGTCCATGTGTGTGGGTTTTTTTTTTTTTTGTGGGGGGGGGGGTTGGGGGGGTTGGGGGGGTTGGGGGTGTTAAACTAGTAAACATATACATTTAAATCAAATATAGATAAGAAAGATAGATTCAACCTGAAAGGGCGCGAGCCTCAAACCAGCAGCTACACCATTGTGGAATTCTGGCCAGGATCTCAGTTCTGAAATATTTCGTACATTTGGATCCAAATTAACCTAGATGGGTCATTGTCACAAAAAGTTTCTGAAACATTTCCATAGCAAATGTGATAAAGTCACAAAAAAATAAGTCAAGATAGAGAAGTATTTGCATATTAGTCAGTAAGAAACTCCTACGGTAATACAAAGAAAACATCACAGTTGCACATAGATGAAAGCACGATAAGTAAACTACAGACCGATGGCATGTTAAAGGTACTTAGATTAAAAGGATTAAGTGACTTTTCTTTTTTTGTAGGGATTGATAGTGGTTGAAATCATATCTACTTCAGATGTCAAAGCTTCCAATCCTTCATTATTCCAACTTTCCGATCTCTCCGACAGAATAATACAACTCCTCCTTGACATGTCCTTGGGGATTCAACCTCAGCTGCTGAAGCCCTAACCCTTTGCCAGTACTCAAATTCCTTCCCTTTCCCTTCCATGCAGGCTTCCTCCTATCTCCGAATTTGATCGCAACATAAATCATCTTTCTTGGCCTTCTTATTCATGGCTGTTGAAGCGCATGGAGGCAACTCAGAACTCACATCCTTCCCCTAAGCCAAAAATGATTGCAAGTGCTTCTTCCCTCTCTTACCCTCCCTCCCTTCCTCTTTCTTCTCTCCTTGCAAATTGCTGTCTTCATCGTCCAATTATTCATTAACAGCTGACCCCCAATATATACACTGCCTTTCTCAGAAGAATGTGAGAAGAGAGAGCTAATGTTAGAATTCTCTAATTGCAATAGGTGGGATGCAAGGGTCTCTACGTATATAACTCAATTTTGCAAGGAGTATTGCACAAACTTCATATCCCATGTTTCCCAAGGAAAAGTATTAATTTAAAACTTATTGGAGGGCATTAGAAAATGTAAAGCTAGTCAGAGATAGTTTTTTCCGCAACTTGTGCTAATTCATGGTGGAGATATTTTTTCCACTAGTGATAAATCATGGTAGTCATTTTATATTTAGCCTCAAAAACTACAAAGTAGATCTCCAGATAATCACCATCACAGAAACAGAATATTAATTTTAAGTAATATCCTCAAAAAAAAGTGGAAAATATCATGATAAAAATAATAGAAGGATATGGTGGAGAATAAAGGAAGTATATATTGGGAGAAATAGCAAGGAAAACAAATAGGGGTGGAAAACGAACGAATCGAGTCGAATATTGAGATGTTCACATTTGTATTTGTTCGAATTCGAACCCGAATTCAAATATTCATGTCTGCAATTTTTCGAATTCGAACTCGAGTACTCAGTACTTGGTAAATATTGACGAATATTCATGAATAATTATCGAATGTCAAAGTATATTCATTCTGTTAACGAATTTAAATTTTAAATAGTATTTAAATTTATAAATAAAAATTAATTCTTTATAGTTATGATGTATATATGTTTAATTCGAATATTTCATTAGAAAACTGATTTAAGATTATTTAAGTTTCTCAAAGTATATAGAACTTAAGTAGAAAATATAAATAGGTTGAAAAAATAAAATCATATGTGTAATGATACAAATTAAAAACGATCAAATTAAACGAATATTTGATAAGTAAACGAATCGAATATACCCCTAGTTAAATTCTATTCGTTAATGAACTCGAATACTAAATATTATTTGTTTAGTGTTAAATGAACTACCGGATCGAATATAACCGAATAGTTAGTCGAATAATTAACGGACTATTTGTTAATTATTTGGTTCGTTGCCACCCCTAAAAACAAATTACACAATGGTAAAAGCCTAAGAATCATTTTTGCATGTGAGAACAAATAATTTACCATTGCATTCTTTTGCGCAGGGAGTCTTCCTGCCAAAACAAGATTCGGGATAACAAGTGCCTGCAAAAATATATAGAATAATACATGATGAAATCAGCATAATGATGTACAAAATACATATTCCTGAATATGAACTATAGATGAAAATATCTAATGCCCATAAATGGAAAACTAAAATCTTGGAAGCTTCCTGTATAACTATGTTTTCATTCAGCGCTTACAACATGATAACTTTCAACATGGTTTTCTTCTTGGGAGGTCAGCCATGGAAAGTATATACTTACTAAGATTATTGTTCGTAAGATAAAGGAAGAAGGCAATAAATGTATATATGTTTTATTAGTTTATGATAATCTTCTATAATGCCTCTAAAGAGATAATATGGTGAATTTTAGGAAAGAAAACATGTGACCTTATGCATGTTAATGTAATTAAGGATATGTATGATGATCGAGCAATCTTTACAATGACAAAAACTAGAGATGAGTGAGATAAAGTATCACCATAGCCAACACAGAGGATCGTTTTTAAGTCTACTCAAACATGGATGAACACACGAATCATATCAAAGTGGACAGAAACTTTAGAGTCTAAACAATTTAAAATCAACACGATGAAAAAGGAATCCATGGGGTGCAAGTTAAGCAACACTATAAAAATAAATGAAATATTTGACATTGACAGTCAAGAAAATTTTCTAAAGAATGATAATTGCGCTTTTCAAGATCAACAGCTCATTATTGTAGCATGAAAAGTTAAACTGCTTCAGAGTATCATACAATCATAGATTACAGAGAAATTGAAGGGAAATTGTTAATAAGCCAGCAATACTAGACATTAGGCAATTAAAAACATGTCCAGAAAATGAGTTAAGACGAAAAAAATATCAAGATGGACGAGAGGTAATAGACTACAAAATAGAACACGAAAGGAGTTACTTCAGATGGACATTAAAGGTAGCTTTGATTAGGTAAAGCATGGAAACACTGGTTTAAGGTGGTTTCTGCAAGTGCAATACAAAAAAGTAACTAACTGAACAAGGAGGACAAACAGTGCAAATGAATGGACATGGATCAGGAAACAAAAAGTATATACCAGTTGTTAATTTGAGATTGAGGAGGTATTACTCAGAGAATTAAAGTGTGATGATTCCATCGAAACGTTCTTCTGGTGTTTTCTTATCATACACTACCAATAGAGTTGAAGGAGAATAATTTGATTCAGGAACGAGACAAACTATACTTCATAATTATGATACAGAAAGTTGGTGAACTTAGAATCAGGAATGCAACAAACTATACTTCATAATTATGATACAGAAAGTTGGTAAATTTAGAATCAGTATGTCTGGAATGACTAGCAGAAATGAGAATATTCAGAAGATAGGGGAAATGCTAAAAGAAAATGATAAGAGCACTTGATGCCTAACTGAAGAAGTAAAGGTTCAAAGGTGCGTTAGAAAAGTCCCAGGTTGAAAGCCCTTTCCCAGATGCGATCTAAGTCCAGGAAATGGCCTTTGTTCTTGTACATGAAACTGATAAGAAATGAGTATATCCACAAAAGTTAAGGGGCGGCACCAACGAGACAAAACGAGGCAGAACAGCTTGAGGGGGTTTATACATGTGCAACAAAGATAAGGAGGTTAAAAGTAACAATAATCAAAAGTGAAGGAAATAAGACTATGGCTAGACATCAGTGGACATCGATCGTAACTTTAAAAGGATTTATTGTGAAACAGAGTGGCCCTTAGCAGAAATGAATGGAGAAAAAAGATCTAGACAGCTGACTTAAAAGATTTCTGACATAGAGTTGGATGTTGTTGTGGTTGTTATTGTTGTGGACAAACATCTAAGAGAACGTATTAGGTTACATTTATGGTAAAAAAAATTGTTTTCTACCATAAGAATAATCAAAGTACCAGTAAAATGTTCCCTCTTCTCATATTCATATATGAGTTCCATGAAAGACGAAAGAAAATGTACATTTGAATGTGAATAAATTATAAAGAGAAGCTTCGAATTTCAGCACTTATGCAAATGTTTGCTTAGTCATGCAAGCCTACTTATGCATGTCAGAAGGCTTTAAACTGTAACTTGGATGTGAAGACAATGCAAGGAAAAAATTCAAATTCCAGCAACATTTATCCACAGCTTTTTTTCGAAGTGAAGTAAATTTTGCATGCCTCAGTCAAAAGTGTATATGTCGTAGCTAAGGTAAATGCTCCTCGGCCAAAAGGAAGAGCAGTAGTTCTCTGAGCAAGATTCCACAGTTGATGCTGCATCAAAGAGGGAGAGAAAAGCATCAGAAATGTCTCCTTGATCATGTAAAGCTTGAGCATTACAAAATTTTGATTGACTTCTATAGCATAGCCAAGTAAGCATAAGCCAAAAAATTAACACAAAGCTGGGCGCTAAGCAATAAACATAATCTGTTGACCACCTTAATGTTTCCTGCTAACAAAACTACTAGTACTCCCATCACAGAGTTACCAAATCCAGTAAAGATGTTTCATAATGGGAAATGTATTAGGGAGTTTGGGCACCCACCAAGAATACACATCCATACAGTTTCAGGCACAAGACTGTTAATGGAAGTTGGGAGTTGAAAGAAACAAGAACAGATAATTTGCACAATTCAGAAGATGCCTCAGAACAAGTTTGGGCCAGAATTATTTGAACATAATGGAAACGAAATCCAATAATGGAATTCAAGAAAGAAGTCATGAAGACTATCGTAGATTAGCTGTGAGATTATCAAAGTAATATTGTAAAAAATATGTAGAATGATACTTGTTACAAGTAATTTCCCTTGAAGGTGCATCTCCAAATCAGATGTTCGAAAGAAACAATTTATTGTCGCCATCAAAAAAGTTAGAAACTGTCCAAGAACTTACTAAACGCATAAGATATCAGACGTTGCATTCAAGAAAGAGAAAACTACTTAAAACCCTACACAAACACGGAAACATTTCAACAAGGTAACCAAAATTAAGAGATCTGTTTGAACTATAACAGAATGAAAAGCATACCTGTTGGAGGTCCTGATCGGAGGTGCTAGGACTAACAGATGTTTGAATAGCCACAGGACTGGCAGAGCACAAGAGGCGTCTAGCCTGTTAAGCAAAGATTTAAGGAGATAAGGTTGCAGTTAAAACCGTTGATATAATAGTGTGAGGGACACAGAGGCCAACTTAAGCTTATGAATTATCATTAAAAATTGTGGATAGAACCCCTGAAGAATTAGTGTTTTGAACTTACCAAGCCTCTAGTGTGGTTTTCGAGGATAGACCCCATGAGTGAAATGTTTTGAACTCCTTTACGTTCAGAGGGTTTATTAGTTAGAAAACGATTCTCTTTCGATGTGGGTAAAAGAGTTTAAAAATCACTCAGGTTCTATTTGCACAAATAAAACTAGAAGGGTAAGAAGTTCAAAAGAGAAATACTAAAGGGTAGCAATTGCATTGTAATTTACACGAGTCATAGAGCATCAAGAATTAGTTGAGAGCTCTTGATGAAAGAGGACAAAAAAGAATAACAAAACCACGAATATGGGATCTGAAACTAAATTGGCATGCAAGTTCATAATCATCAAGACAAACTCGACAATCAGTAGGCCGTTCTAGACAGCAACTTTACTCAATTCACCTCTCATTTAAAGATAATAGTTAAATAGAGTCCCAGTCAGGCAAAAAACCACTTCAATTGCATGTGATACACAGTTTAGACTTTAGTCTAAAAACAAAGAAGTACACACTCTAGAAGAGAAGTAAACCTCGTTCAACCGAAGATCACAGCCATACCGCAGTTGAGTGCTTGAGTTGAAGATATGCTCCATACCATCACCAGGGAATTCTCCTTCCTCAAAAGATGATGAAGATGTAGTAACTGGCTGCAAATGAAGCATGTATGGTACTGACATAGAGACTAAGTTTGCATTATTTTGAGAACAGTGTTGCCCTTTGAAGGAATGTAAAATTGTCATTGCTAATTCCTCTCTCCCGACAAGAACATAAGCAGCGGGAGGCCAGTCTGTTGGAGGACATTCTCGGCATTTGTCTAGTGCCTGTGCAAAGTCATTCACATGTCAGGTAATAAAATTATAGCTACATGGTGAAACAGGCACTTTATGTGGAGTTATTTGATGAACAGGCATTTATGTGGAGTTATTCCTAGGTATCCAAGGTCACAGGAAAAGAGAAATTTTTCAATTTTAAATTTGAACTCGAAGCATAAAAGAGTGCAGATATACGCTGAAATACAACATTGAGAAATTAGACGTAAACACAACCACACTGTAGAAGTATAAAGCAATAAGAAGAAAGGAGAAACTCACATGACGTAGAGGAAGAGAAACACCAATAGGCAGTAAGTCCAGATGCTTGCGTCCAAATTCTTCAGCAACCATAGCCAATATAGTTAGTTCCTCTGGTGTGCTGGCCGATCCCTTAGCAATATCACAATATACCCCAGAAGAGAGCTTTTTGCCAATCCTTTCAGCTCCTAACAGAAGACTATAGAAAGCAACTACTTTTCGAGCCCAGCTTATGATCTGACATTTGCTTTTACATACTAGAAAAGGTATGTCTCTTAAATCAGCAGAATTATAACCCAGACGCAGACATTTTTCAAGCCACTGAAAAAGGCAAGGTGGAGTTCTTGGCGCAGCAACAGAACAAAATGAATGAACTTCACTTTTGATACAAGGGAAGTCACGAATATAATGGTCAACATAGTTCATCTCGCCCAAAGCAGTAGCAATATTACATAACAAAACAGAAAGGTTTTCTAGATCTCTGTAGAGACAAGCAAACATAAGAACTTAGCAAATAGGTGAATGAAACAACCAATATGTCACAGAAGAAGCTGATAATTTAGGATAACTAATTAAAAGAAAACATACTACAACTAAAAGTTTTACTCAAAGATCAAACACTCCAAAAGGTAAAAATAAAAAGGGTGAATTAGATTCTTTAATTTACAAGATATGACTGGACTACTGTATTCTCAGATTCTTCAATTATATGACAAAAGGCAGCATCAGAAAATGGACAACAAGAAATGGTTCCAGAACAACTAGATGCACAACATGAAAATATGATGTAAACAATTGCAAACCAGAACCCAATAATAGTGGTGCTAATTTCATTTGCACCTCCATGAATTAGTACCAAACAAGAGAATTCACTGGTCTGACTAATTAGAGATCCACATACACATAAATATGTGGATAGCGGATACGAGTTGCCACCTCACTTAGAAAATGATCTACCAAAATAAAGAGGTAGTGAAGCGACCAGCTCTGATGTGTCTAGCTGGGTGAGTATCATGACTAGTCTATTTCTTGGTAGCTCATTTTTATACATGCAAATGTATACAACAAACGCACACACATATAGAGTGAGAGAGAGACTTGAGTGAGGTAGTCTGGGTTACTACTAATAGTATACAATATGCAAATGCTAAATCCAAATCTAAATTTTTGATTCCTTGAAAATATATACCGTTGGATGTAATATAATACATACAAACTGCTAGAAACAAAATTTATGTTTTCAATGTCTTTAATCATGAAACTAAGGACAAAAAATATTAAACAATTTTACAAAAATTCCGAAATATCAACTTTGACAACATGTGATGCATTGGTTAAGTACTTTAAATTTTTATTTGTACATAGTTATGTATAGTAGATCATACATAACGGTCGACTTTCAAGTTTAAAATCCAAAATCTAAATTTGGATTGACTGCATCAAAAATTTGGATACTACTAATAGTAGCATAACTCATACATACATACATACATATGGAAATGATGGTTATGGGATGACGGCTCATTTAGCAAAATGAGCTATCAAGAGATAGAATAGTGAGGTCCACACCTTTTGATGTAACTAGCAAGGTGGGCCTCACCACTTCATGCCTAATATATACAGAGGGTAGGGTTACAATACACAGGATATAACTAAGTTAATTACACACGCCTATAAAAATACAACTTTATCCATCTATATAGTAAATCCAAACTATTCATTTAGAAAAATAAGCTGCCACTTCATACTTAATATATAGAAGGTAGGGTAACAATACATGAGGTATAACTAAATTAGTTATGCACGCCTATAAGAATACACCTTTATCCATCTATATAGTACATTCAAACTGTTCATTGACATCAACAGGTCATCAAATTAATATATGTGGATCAAAAATCAGATGGCTTAGAATTTTCTATCCTATACTTCAAGCAACTAAAAATAAATGATATCTTAGACCATTACTGCATAAACTAGAAATATTTAGCCTATGTGATTTTTTATCTTCATGGACTTTTGAATGTATAGATCATAATGAACGGTATGGATCGTTAATATTCATGGTCAAACATGTATTTTCACAGGTGTGTTTAACTAACTTAGTTACACCCTATTTGTATTGTAATCCTACCCATAGACACACAGGATATATATATAGAGGTAAACTTATGTCAACTTAAGTGGACAAGAGGACTTTGTCCACCAAACTTTCTATCCACTCATATATATATATATATATATATATATATATATATGTATATATATATATATATATACTATATATATATATATATTATATATATATATATATAAAGTCTCTTCATATCGTGCATGGATCCCTTAGGAATCATCAATGGATAGGAAACTTTGCTGTGGATGGTCCATTTAAGTTTGACATAAAAATTTCTCTCTCTCTCTCTCTCTCTCTCTCTCTCTATATATTTATATAATATATATTATATATATATATATATATATATATATAGAAAGCAGAGAGAGAGAGTAAAGCTCCTATAATTCAAGTAGATAGGAGCTTGTTATCCACCAACTTTTTCTCCATTGTACTTTGAGATTGTGCTAGCATGTGTATAAAAATCAATATACACATCTCAAAGATACTCTTCATGTCTACAAAGCAAAATCAAAGGCGCTAAAAATTTGTTGGATGGATATATATATATATATTATATATATATATATATATATATATATATATATATATATATATAATATATATATATATACACATATCATACCCAATATTTCCTGTATATACACACACATATAGGGTTTGATAGTTATGAGGTGGTAGCTCATTTAGGGGCTGTTGCGAGTGCAGTTGCATGCAATTGGGTCACAGATAGACATGGATCAGGCCCACCCCACTAGTCACGTCGGATGGATGGACCTCACCACCATTTATCTCTTGGTAGCTCATATACCAAGAGATAATAACTACTCCATTTAATTTCAGTGACTAGTTTGTTTTCTTTTAATTAACAAATACACAAACAAGTAACAAAAAATCTGAATGGGTCAATAATGGAACACAATCCACAGGAGGAAGCATGAAATAATGGACTAGAATCTACAACTAGCTGTCAAAGAGAAATTCAAAGAACCTAGTAATCAGTTGACGAATAGGAAAACTGACTTTGTTAACTATGTAGGTTCACGCAAAAAAGCTTGCTCCAAGATCAATGAAGAACCTAGGAGGAGGTACAGAGGGGAATTATACTATTTTTTATAGATGTAGAATTGCATTCAACTGTGAATCATGGCATAACCAAAAGCATCCTTCAGAAAATAAATACACAAAAGGAAAATTGCATTGCATAAAGATACAAAGTTGTCGGCGAATGCACTGCAAAGGAATTTTACAGGAAGAGTGATAAACAGAGGGAAACAAATCACTATTTACCGTTTGCGCAGGTTATCAAGCTTTAAGCTTTCATAGACAGCATGCAAAGATTCCAAAGATTCCCTAAGGAGCTGACCATAAAATGACACATCACTGTTTTGTTCATTCGCTAAGTAGGAGCCAGAACAATTGTATCCTGGAGAAGATATACCACTTGGAAGAGAAACAGCAACAAATGAAGTATGTTTGCAGTAATCAATGTTAAACTTGCTATTTGTCAAAAAATTCCAAGCAGTTTCAGCTGATCTTGAAGAATGATCAGGAGAAGAGGAATATCGTTTACAAATCTTCATTATTGCAGCACTAAAGGACTCCCAGTCGGAATCAACATGGGAATGAATATCAGATAAATAATCAGATTCACCATCTCCCCACAAAAGAATAGCAAAATGCTCAAAGAAAGATGAACGCAGCCCCTCAAACATTGCTGCAATGCAGTCATTTGCCAGGGAAGATGATGGATGTCTGCGAAGAGCACATCTAAATACCTGTAGAAAATGGAATGCTTAGAAAGATCAATATAAAAAAATTTAATCTACAAATGAAAAAAATATAAGATAGATAATATAAATTTATCTTCAATAATTTTATATTCTTGAATCTATCATTAGGACATAAAATATTCACCTCATCTCTAACTATTAAGAGAATGTTTGGCTTTCTATTTATACGTTTAATATTTGCTCAGAATAAGTCAATAACATTACATAAAAACAAGATAAAAGTATAATCTCCCATCCCTCAGTATATAAGCGAGTTCAGGAAAGATAAATGTCGATGACAAACCTGTGGACATCTCTTTCCTCTCAGAATGCTCAACCATTTTTCCATCATATAAACCACCCAATGTCTTGAAACAGAACTGCCAACCACATGAGAGGGCAAAAAACATGCTAAGCTTTACCTTTGCTCCTCCAATTAAATGTTGATGACTATGGATCTTGCATTTTCCTAGGGCACACCTCAAGGGTTAAACATATGCTATGCTACAACTCAACCCACCCTCTGTCCTGCTTCACCTACAATCCTCTGCACCCGCTTTTGAAAATGTTGATTAAATTATAGAGATGTATACCAATTTTAGAGTCACACGACTACTGCCTGTGACCTAAAGTTATTGAACTTTTCGGCTATTTACACTTTTCTATCATGAAGTTTACACCTTTTTAAAACTTTGATGCCCTAAAGCTTTTCGAACATTTTCACACCCTGAAGATTTCACTGGCAGAATTTTTTTTTTTTCTGTTTCAAGTGTAACACATGCGTAACAGATAATGCATTTAGGACATAACATCCTACGGACAAAAAATGCAATACTCTATACCCCATAAAGTTTACATCATATTTGTCAGGACTTTGGTAGAAATAGATTTCGTCTTCATAGAACGAGGAAGAAATGAGGTGGAGGTTATTTATTTTTCATCATGAGGATATTATTGTCCAAGTGAAAGTTAATTTTCCAATGAAGCGAGATCTCTACTATCTTAATGTTTCTTATCTATTATTATACTTTAAGTCATTCATAAATCTCTGAAATAATCTTAGTCTATTGCCCACTTTGATTAGTTTGTTCCACAAAAATTTAGACCTCCAGTACACCTGCAGCCTTTACAATTGAATTTCTCCTCAAATTTCTCATAAACCCTCAAAGCGGATGGTATTACATCAGGAAGGTAATGAGAAACACTTCACATAAAGGGTTCAATCACTAAAGAAATTAATAAATTTATATATAGTAACGCATGTTACTATCCTTATAGTGGCAATTTAGCAAGAAAAAATTGTCACCAACTGATGGTTCAGTGGTTAAACAAATACTTGCAGTTTTAGTTTAGGATAACAAACCACATAACAAAATTTGAAGCCGAAAAGAAAACTAATAAGAAAACACTATGTTCAAACAAAGCTAACAAATAAATACGACTTGCGAACAAAAAGTAAAACACTAAAGGTTAAAGCCACAATCAGCATGATGCAAAATGGAATAACATAATACCTGGCCATTATTGGCAACCACATTTATTTTCCCTTCACCAGCATTGTCTACCCCTCTAATCTTCAAGCCATAGCAGGTATCTGATATTTCTTGACTGTGATCATTATGTGAAATAAGGCTCTTCCCCAAACTAATTGGTAATTTGCATAGACGTTGTCTTCCAGACTGCAATTTTCAAAAATAAAAACATTATTTAAATAATAGAACAAAGTATGCCTCGCCAAGTAAATTGATCGAAACCACAAATAGAAAAATAACTTCAGAAAATGAATCACCCTTCACCAACGCCTTCCCCATAAGTTATTGTAAGTGGAACCCACAAGATGATGCAAAAATTATCAAAAAAAACTCATAACCCTATTCTTTACCATAAACTGAATGCATTTATATCTCATTGGCTCCCCATATGCATCGCACACTTAGAACTAGCAACATTTTTAACTAAAAAGTTCATCATTAGGATATGTATAAACATCAACCAGCCTTCTCGACATGAGATCATCAACCGAGTTGTCTGTCAATAATTCATATTTCTAACCCACTAGTCACTACTATCCTCCTCACAAATTTCACCTCCGTCGTCAATTATTTTCTTGAAGGATACCACAGAGAACTAAGAAAATATCTAAGTTATTGGTGATGTCATAGAAGAGATTGATCTACATGACTAATTCAGGATCATATCCAAATTCTATGTAAAAACTGTAAAACATTAAAGTCAAGGGAGCAATAAGTTGAAACAAAATATATCCTCAGGGAAGAAAGAAATTAGGAAACAAGAGGAAAATTATGTACTTATGTAGGATACAAAAGAACAAAACTTCTATTCTTCATTTGTTTCTCACTTATATGATTCCATTGAATATGGGTCTGAAGATGCAAAAAGATGAAGAATATACAATTTCCAGACAAGAAAAGTAGAAAATCTCAATC
Organism: Asparagus officinalis; assembly: GCF_001876935.1. Taxonomy (NCBI): domain Eukaryota; kingdom Viridiplantae; phylum Streptophyta; class Magnoliopsida; order Asparagales; family Asparagaceae; genus Asparagus; species Asparagus officinalis. Next base: position 11,464,394 of record NC_033800.1, on the reverse strand, counting down.
AAAGATATATCGCTAATAGCAATCAAAGGAAAATTTCCCGTACTTCAAGAAAAAGGTTTCAAAAGAATATTTATAAAAGAATATATTAAAAAAGGAACCTTAAAACAATACCTATCAATGAAATATATATATATATATAAAGCATAGAATGAAACTTACATAGAGGAGAAAATTCTGATCAGAACCCAAGACAATAATGTCAGTCAAAGGTAGAAGTCCAACTTTAACTCTGTAATGATACTTGCACACTGTTGATGCAGTTATAGAAAGATTGTGCAAAATAAATAATCAAATAAATGTACTATTAGTACCTTGGACGTGTAACAACGACTGGAGCAGCATCAATTGCAGAAATACTCCAACTCATATGAGGTCTAATATCAATAGGAACGCCATCATTTCCCTCGTCAACTTGAAGTCTGATAGCTAGAAGTACTTTTTGTTCTTGCAGTAGAAAACAAATGACTGGGACCCCATCATTATCAATTGAAAGGAACACCTAATAAAGCATTTGCAACTAGATTGTTACTTAAAAAGCCAGATGACATTCAATAAGAAGGAATATTAGCCTTTTAGAGAATGGATCTAACATCTTCAAAAAAAACCATATGTTCACTGGGTCATAAGAAGTACGTGAAAAGCGAGAGATACTAAATTAGCCATTAGCAATCCACCTATGTCCATTAAGCTGTAAGTTTCTAAAGTAATGTCATCACAGTCAAAATGTGGACATNATGCAATGATCAAACTATTCCAATGGATGATATGTTCAATTCATCATGATCTAAATGTCTCAAAACATCTATAAAACGAAAATCATGATGTTTTAATACTTATAACACATTTTTCATTGTCTTTTTAGTTGTGTTGTCGTAAAGCCATTAATTTTACGATCTCTTGATGCATAATCTGTGCCTAATTTTTTGTTTGTATACCATTCAAAACATATAGATCAAAATGAATGGAGTGGATCAAATAAATTGATTTCTTATAACGTAGTTTTGAAGGTGCATTCTTAGATTGAATCTAAGATGACACCTTAGGAGCATTTTTCCCATATACGCGCGCACACACATAGATATAACATTTGTATGTTTCTTTTACTATCTATAACAATTAAGAATCAAGTTAAGTCAAACTAGGAATTAAGGTTTAACAACAAAAAATTAATTTTGATCGCATGGGATACAATGAGTATTTTTTCAAATCTTCAAGTAATTAGTTTTTCTTTTTGGGTTCAAAAACCTGTTGATTCTAAGCTTGATATACCAAAGAAACTAATGAGGATTATAAGTAATAGGTTTCGTGTAAATGAGAGAACATTGATCTTATGTAATTATAAATTTGATTTCACACACACATACACACACACATATATATATATATATGAGAAAACGAGAGGTGAGCTGGCAGCGTAGGAAAATTCCTACACTGTTGCCACGTGTCAACTTTTAATTCGTTTGTCACACATTTGCAATAAATACTAAAATAACAATTAATATTTGGTTTTAATTTGAAATTTAAATAGAACAAGGACTTGGATGAAAAAAAATCCAACCCATTCCTTCCCCAAAAACGCCGCTGATTTCTCATCTTCCCCAAACAACCATGCTCTCTTGCCATCAAGGGTTCCTCTCGGTAACGAACTCCTCGGCAGATCCTTTAGTTGCTTTTAAGCTCCTGGTTGGTGTTTTCCTGAACAAAAAAGGCCTGCAAAGACAGAAATTCATAAGCCAGCTCATAAAAGAAGAAAGAAGAGACTACAAGGTTCTCCAAGAAAATAAATCGAGAAAGAAAGAAGGGGAAAACATGTGCAACCGAATCCTCAAACTCAGTAGGCTCAACGTCCTTGTCCTTGTGTATTTTCATCCTTGCCGTCAACATTTTTTTTATACCAAAGCTCACCAATAGTAAATTGGTTGATAGAGAAAAGCAAATGACAAAAATAATTTCTGTAAAATAATGCTCGAACAGATGTGGATGTGTAATAAAATGTGATGCTTAGCACGATCTCTTATCATCTTGGTATCTTAAAATGCATTAAAATGTTATTATATTTTCTCTTAATTTCATGAACATAAATAGTCATTCTAATTGAATGCTTCTAGTTTCTGACAGCAAAAGCTCACTAAGTACAATAACATATTATCAGCTTAAATAATTTACGGGAACAAAAGAGGAGTTCGAACGTCGCTGAGAAGAACCCTAGACCAGAGAACCCTAGATGGCAAGAGAGCGTGGTTGTTTGGGGAAGATGAGAAATCAGCGGCGTTTTTTGGGAAAGAATGGGTTGGATTTTTTGCATCTAAGTCATTGTTCTATTTAAATTTCAAATTAAAACCGAATATTAATTGTTATTTTAGTATTTATTGCAAATGTGTGACAAATGAATTAAAAGTTGACACGTGGCAGTAGTGTAGGAATTTTCCTATGCTGCCAGCTCACCTCCCGTTCTCTCTCTCTCTCTCTCTCTCTATATATATATATATATATATATATATATATATATATAGAGAGAGAGAGAGAGATATGGGTATGCTTGGTACTAAGCATAAATTTTGTACTTATTAGTGAGGTGGCACAATCCCCTCTACTCATTCAAATGGGGGACCACATTTACATGAGTTGAGGAGTGCATGGGGATATGTAACCATTTGAATGGGTGGATGAGATTATGCCACCTCACTACCAAGCATAATTTTTTGTGTTTGGTACCAAGCATACTCATTTTTCTCAAAAAAAAAATATATATATATATCAAGGTTGTTGATAGCGGATCGCGGCGCGTCGCGGCGAGGTACCGCTAAGGCTATATCGGGCTATTGCGGCGAAATCACGGCAAATAGCGCACGGTCAAATAGCGGTCAAATTTAAATATATTTAAATATCCTAAATAATAAGAAAATTTATAAAAAATCTAAAAATTCAATTAGTTGTAAATTTCTTGTATTATCAATAAATAACAATTAATAAGCTTGTTGTATGAATGAAACTATGAAGAAATTCAAAAAATATAGCATCATAATATGTGTGATAGCGGGTTTAGCGGGTTTAGCCGCTTTTAACAACAAAAATCCGCTTTTAACTGCGAAAATCCGCTTTTAACCGCGAAAACCCGCTTTTAACCCGCTAAAATCCGCTTTTACGCGCTATTCGAATGAATAGCGAATTTTCCCGCTTAAGCCAGCCGCGAAACCCCTACGCGTAGCGCTGAAGGGCCGCGACCACTATTCGCGCCGCTATAACCCCGCTATTGGCCGCTATTTACAACACTGGTTGACATAAATATCCTAAATTATATTTTTCGTAAAGTTTTATTTCTTATTTCGAGAGAGAGTAACCTTAATCCTCCTCTATAGTGGATTTGTTAAACCCTCTAAATAAGAGGTTAACTAACTTTAACCCTTGTAAAGGGTTTGTTAACCCTTTGACCAACTTACTTCGTTTAGACGGTTAAGGAGGGATCAAATCCCCTTAACCCTTCTCTTAACCCCTTGTCAAAAGGGACCTGAATGTTTTTCCAAGTTACAAACCTTCTCTCCATGTCTTGGACGACTTTTATATTTTTCTGAAGGTTTCTTTCAAGTGTTACTAATAATTACTGGTCCAGTTTAGGTCATCATCATTGTCTAATTCCCCACTCCCCCACCCCAACATTCCCCACCCTACCACCAGCCCCACCACACCCAAAAGAAAAAACAACAGCCCAACAATGAGCATACAAGATGGACACAGCAAAGAGCAGAATACATGACATCAATATATAGGAACTTAATCAAATTTATATAGATAACCAGTAATAGAACTTGGATCAACCCCGTGAGTTTGTCACCCAGTAAACAAATAGAGAAAAGAGGGGTAATTATAAATTCTAGCAGATAATTCAATGTTAGATAATGAACCTTATTCAATATAAATCACACAATCAAAGAACAATCCAGTGCATGTAACATGTTTTATCCATTGTCTGTATCAGTTCTCTTCCTTCACATATCAACATATACATGCTGCTTTAAATATCTCCAATATAGCCAATATATCAGCCGATGTATCTTCTTATAAGACTTGTTGCAAAATGATATGGTCCAAATATCCTTTACCCTTTTTTGGCAATTTTTGGGTGATATATTCCGGACATGCCCAACATATCAACCGATATGTTAACCAATATGTCATTTTATATGGCTTGTCGCAGAACAATATACCGCTTTTGAAAATATTTCGGCAATATATCATTATTTTCCCAATATACCAGGTGACATTTCTGTCTCAAACAAATCGGCCAAATGATACAATGTCGATTTGGACTTTTATTTGTTTCAAAAAAATTGTTTTGATTTATGGTTCAATTGACTATGCTTAGATTTCATTAAATATGTTAGACATTACATTTTACTATTTTAGGACATTGTATCATATATGCACATAAACCAATATGGCACTTCGATATTTACTACATATCCTTGATACTTCCCGATATCTGCAATTCGGTATGGATTTTGACCATCCGATATTTCCGCAATATCCAATATTTAAGACCTTGATATACGTCATCAATTTGTATGACCGGACACAACATCACCCACAAAGGGAGAAATGCAAATTGCACAATAGCTACAACTTAGACAATAATAATAAACACCATATAAACAAAGATATATGATAGAATTCTCATACTTTCGGCTAATTATAAACTGTAGCCACCTTTCATGTTGATTTAATTTCACGTACCAGAAAAATAACCTAAAAATTGATGTATGGTGACGTTAATAATAGTGTCATTATGTTCCCTATTAGGTTTCATTCGGTTTGGCTGTTGCAAAGTGCATTTTTTTATAACATTTATCAGATTTGACAAAGTACATTTGTTTAATAGCTCAGTTATGCCACCAAAAAGATTCCATCTTCCCTTCCCTTTTTAACTTCCCTACTTTCTTTGTCTCCAGTCTTAAATCTTTTACGTTTTATTTCATTCTGTAGGTCATCTTTCTTTCTTTTGTCCTAGGTTTATCTTATGCTACAACAGTTATATGAGACATGTTTTGAGACTTTTGGCTAATATAGGCATTTAAGACCAACATGCCGCCTTGATGATACCGGAAGACCTTGACTCATATGCTTCTTATTTTTGTATCGCAGATTGCCTAGTAAAATAGTGTTGAGCCCATCTGTTATTTTTAACATGCAGACTATGCATCATCCACACCATTAAAACATAAAAAAGAAAGTGAAACAAATAAATATTAACATTTACATTCAAGATAAACTGATTATTATATTGTCTAAAACCAAGAAAATAATTCATATTAGTTAA
>NC_033800.1:11427884-11459070 GCF_001876935.1 Asparagus officinalis | reverse complement strand
TATATCTACTTGGCTATATTATACAAAAAATGACAAGAATTTAGAAACACAGCTTCATCCTACCATACTAACAATTTAAAATGCAAAGCATCTCCAACATAATAGTCATACAATGGAAATATGACGTCCTCTATCTGTGTAAAATAGCAAGGGCTACAGTTCTAATTCATTTCAAACAAGTAACTGCATGACCAAGTAAAGGAATAACCTTACTGGCAGCAGAATGGGAACATTTTCCCTGCCATATCCTCCGAAAAGAAAATTGTCGCTTGCATATCTCGGTTGGAATTGCATCAGAGTTTGATCCAGCACTGGCTACTTCACAGTTACCAACAATTTGTACAAACCAAACAGAATGTTGTGTCTTGCCTGCAGTTGGAAGCGCTAATCCATTAGGTATTAAACAATTTGTTTAAATTGTAAAAGAGATATACTGGAGTTCCAGCTAAAAACCTTTATGGTATGATACCATCAGAGACATAGCATCACTGGTCCATATTGTCTTTTCTTCAAAATCTTTCATAACGCTCAACTTCCCCCTTTCCTCAAAATAAGTTGCCTACTCAAGAAATAAGTTACATTATGGTGTAACTCAAAACAAGAAACTAGGAAAACAGCAAGGCATTCAAAAGTAGGTCCAAGATAGCCTAATAGACTGCAGGTAGGACTAGGTAGAAGCAACATTAGAGAACTAGTATATTTGATGTACCTTATACTGTTAATTGGCTGATTACATAACAGAGAGTCAGAGACTAGTTCAGTTGGAAGCTATTAGAAAGTGTGTAGAGACTCCGAATAGCTACACATAGGACCAGTAAAAATCTTGGGTTTAAGTCGCTGATTCCTTGCACATTCAACGCGACTAATGATATTAAGCGAAACATGGTTCATTTTTTTAATAATTCGCTAAGTTTACGACCTTTAACAATTTTCGCCCCGCTTTAATATTTTTCAATCAATTAAACGTTAATTTCCTTTCACTCAAAACACTTCACGCATCAAGGCACTACTTCCTCCCCAGTTGGCAAACTAGCACAGCTATTTGGAACATTATTGAAAGCAAAGTGTGAAACATAAAGGGAAGAATGATACAAAAAAAATCCAGCACAGTTTGAAATTCAAATTGGAACAGTATCATGTAGTTTGCATCGAAAGTTATCACTGCACAATTAACCAAAAATGACAAAGGAATGTAGATTATTGAACGGGAAAATAAAATTAATGGTTTTTTACATATACACCCCCCACGTCGATCATATTTGAAATTTACCCACCAAATGTAGATACTTGCTAAATTACCCCTCAATTCTACATCATTGAGTTAATAGAACCCTCGAGGTCCAAGTTCATCCGCAAAAGAGCACCCTACCCACTCTCCTTTAAGGAAAAATCAGAGAGTTCTCCAACATCATTTCGAATCCATTGCTTCTGAGCGAATTCAGATTGGCAAATAAGTTATTTGGGTCTACAATTCTCATGGAATGACAACATGCATAAATTAACTAAAGCATGACGAATAAAAAGAAAGCCATAGACACCTGAGGTTCCTCCATCGGATGTATCAGAATCAAGTGTGACGCGACATTGGCATCGTCATCCTTACTCAACAAAAATTGACTATTCACATGATCTCTATTGTTAGGACGAGATAAATCCCTCGAATTCAGCAACGAACTCGAAGCCGGGACAGGCCGATTCCCTTCCATCGATTTCTGCAGGAGCAAACCAAAAGGAAGAGGCCATATATGCTCAACAGAATACCGTAAAGGAATGCACACTACTTCGCCTGCAAAATACATTACTCAATAAACCCTAATTACATAAATCAATTTTAATTAAAATAAGAAGTAATTTATAGTTACCAGATGAGTTATTAAGTATGGACAAAGTGTCAGCTTGCAGAACACAATGAAATGTATCAGGGATATCAGCCATTCGACACGAGCAAGACTGTATTTTTATAACGAAACTTTCATCAGCAAATTCAGTGAACAAAAAAAATTGTTAAAAAAATGAACTTTGGATTTTACCGTTCCAAGAGATCGAGTAACATCCGGCAGCGGTTCTAAGTCTACCTCCATCGCCGTCGCCGGGGAGTCGTCGGAGGCGGCCGGCATCGTCGGCGGAAATGTGAGGGAACGAGAGTGAATCTGTGAAGTGAGGGTTTTGGGGACCATTTTTAGCGTTTGGCAATCGGGTTTGTACCCGAATAATCACTGAATTGTTAACGTATCGGGTCTGTACCCGAACAAACCCAGAAACAAGCAGTAAAAGAGCGGATTCTTAGGATGGTAAACCCGACCCGAATTTTGTTTGGGCGGGATTTTGAATGATCCATATGCGCGTAGCTAAACTGTTTTTTTTTTTTTTTTTCCTTTGGAAAAACTAAAGTGATATTTTAATCATAATGATGATACGCTCAGTCTTTTTCAATAACTAGTTTTTATGCACTGCTTCATTACTATAAATAAGGCAGATTCATATTGAGTTGAAATATGTAAATTTGAATTATTAAATTTACTATTATTTTTATTTAAATATTATTAAAAATCAATGTAATGGGTTTTTAAGCTAATCTGGGAAGAATATACCTAACTGGGATATCGCAATTGTTATTATGAACTATAGTTATAGAAATAAAGAAATCATATTTCTTATTGCATTGAAGATAGAATTGCACAACATTTTTGGATATTATGTCATATTCCAAACTCTACTAATCCCAAGCTATAATATGGAGTTAAGCATGAATAGCAATATCATTATAAACTATTGTTCTAGTTAAAAAGAAACCACGTTTTTTATTACATTAAAAATAAAATTGCACAACACATTTGGACATTATAAGCTCATGTTTTATAATAAACAATCTCAATAGTAATCATAAGAAAAAGTATGACAAACATGATGTATGTATGTATGTATGTGTATATACATATATATATATATATATATATATATATATATATATATTTTTATAAATTTTCCTTTCTTAAAATTTACCTCTTGGTCCATCATCTTTTTTGTATTTGAATAATAATATTTTTTTGGAAAGTTTGGAAGTTACTATTTTTTCTTCATGAGGTGCATGGAATTTGGTATTATCATGTTATTGCTCTCATAATCATCATACTCCTTTTTATAACCATACAATATATATATATATACTTATATATATATATATATATGGGGAAACGGAACCTGAGCTCGAGCGCAGGAAAATTTCCTGCGCTAGAGCTCACGTGGCGCAGGCTGATTGGAAGAGAAATAGCGGCATGAGGGAATTGCAGATCTGGGTTTTTTTACAAATTTCCATCTTCTTCTTTCCCAAGGTCATGACCGCCTCATTTCTTCCCATTTTTATTTCTCCAAACGCTCCTCCTCCTCCAAGCGCTTTTCCATTTTATCTTCCTCATTTTTTCTTTCTCCAGGCGCTTCCCCTCCACATTTCTTCCCCACCAGCTCCCCCTCCTTATTTCTTCCCCTCTGCGCTTTCCATTTTTTTTCTCCAGGCGCTCCCCCACCTCTGCTCGGAACCAGATCTCTGCTCGGGCGCTCCCCCATCTCTCACGGCCTCCCTAGCCAGCGCATTCGACAAATTGGAACCCGATCTGTCGTCTCCAGATCACAGTAAAATTCTTCCTCTATTTCTATTTTAATATGAATAACTTCATTCAGTTTGGTTATTGGATTGTGGGTCCTTGATTAAAACATGCGGTCGTGGTTTTATCTCCCTCCCTCTAAAGTGAAACATTTGATCATCGACAACAAGAATTGACCAGTGAGGTTTCTCAATTTTGTTTATTTGATTTTTTTAAATTTATTTTGGGGATAATAGCTAAAACTTAACTGCTACTTTTGCGGGTTAAAACATGTATCATTCATCAGTTGTTGAACTTGTTGTGCATGATGATCTGATTGGTTGTGGGTTAAAGTCACCTGGTATAAGCTTTTATTCTTGTACAAGGTTCGGTAAATGGGTGGTGAAGATGAAAATCATTTGACATTAACTTTATCGTCTAATTTGGTTCATTTAAAAATATTTAGTGAGTAATTTGGTTTCGTATGAAATGTTAGCAAAACTCATTACTGGTTTTAGCAATTTGAACAGGATTTGATGAGCTGAATGTGCTATATGGTAATTATAGGTTTCAAGCTGTAAACATAAGTAGGATGTTTGCTATAAGGTTACAAGTATGAGTGAGTCATTTTCTAAGAAGGAAAAAGATAAATTGTGTTTTTTTCAACTACAATTGCAGAAGAAAAAAAATCCACAATGAGATGATAGTATATTTTTTGTATGAATTTTATCTTGTTTGTGGTATGTTTTTTGCAGATAAAAGATGAAGAACTTTTCGGAATAGTTCAGTGAAGAAGAAGATGAGGGTTTAGTTCAAAGAAGACGTTATTGTGGGTTAATTTACAGAATATGGATATGCAAGCAAGGACACAATAAAGGCTTGGAATTTTATGGATGCCCGAGATACAAGGGACCTAATTACAAGGGTTGCAACTTCTTCGAATGGGTGGGTGATACCAAGAACATCACAAAAAGGCTGGAAAGGCTGGAAAAAATGATGATGTTTTGAAAAAATGTTGAATGGTGTAATTTTATATTTAAAATTTATACGTATCGTTGTAATGATATTGTTGCTTTGCGTTATAGTCAAATGCCTGAGCAACATATCAGTGAATGACTGATGTATCCAAATATCCTATTGTAAATGAATGTTCAAACTGGTTATGGTAATTTGTTATGGTTCAGTTGTTATGATTATTTATGGTAGTAGAATTTTAATTTCTGTTTCACCTATGAAGCACGGGTTAATGTAAGTTATTGTGAGTTTTTCAATGATTTTAATTGCTTTAATCTTTTGACAGACTCTGATTGAACATGATTCTTGCACTTTAACTCTTAATGACCTGAACCAACTTGAAGATCAATTAGCAGACTCTGATTGAACATGATTCTTGCACTTTAACTCTTAATGACCTGAACCAACTTGAAGATCAATTAGAGTACTCGCTTAACAAAGTTCGAACAATGACCTGAACCAACTTGAAGATCAATTAGAGTACTCGCTTAACAAAGTTCGAACCAGAAAGGTATATAAATCGATTCAACGGATCTGAACCTGAACTAGACATAATTATAGCAGTTTCTTTCTCTAACTCTCCTTGTATCTTAACAGCATCAACTGATGCATCGGCAACTAGATAATTTGCGTCGCAAGGTAAAAACTTGTAAACACCAGACAACCAAAATGTTTTTTTTAAGATATTAGTCCCTAAAATTTTATATTTTCAAATTAGTCTTTTAAACCATTGAAACTGTAGGAGCACCTCTTGAAAGATCAAAACACGTATCTGTATCGTGCATTAAGTAGCAAACATTAGATTTTCTTTCATATTGGTCCACTCAAACATTATCACATATATCAGATGTACTCTGTTGTAAGGCCCAGAAAATGTCAGCATTATATCTATTTATTGTGTATTAGAAAGATGATATCACCAAAATGTTCCAAGTAACTAAAAGAGAAGCTTTTCCTCTCCTTATAGATCATAGAGTAACATACGAACATGATCATAGAAAGGCATATGTCACAAAGCTAAATACAATTATGACTTCTGTTAACTTTCAAGTTCACATATTTGGCATTCTCAAAATGCATAAAGCATATAACTATGTATAAAGATTCTTCTCCGATACATGATGTTCGCAACCTTTTCTTGTACAGCATTATGAGAAAAGAGTGATCATTCCCCAAAGAGAATCAACATCTCCATACAAAAATCTCCAACATTCATTCAGATGATGTGGCCCATATAACTTCAGCAATGCCTTAGACCCCAACTCTCCACCATTCATTCAGTTGATATGTTGCAGAATTTGTGAGCTAGAGAAAAGTTCAAACTGTGTTACTACAAACAGGGTAACGAGTAGCTAAATTTGTGAAGTCCATCAACCTAAAAGAAAAATTTAACAAATACAATATCAGATTTGAAACTATTGCATTACTACAATATAGTCAAAGGCAAAATGAAATTTCATCACCAATTCTTAAAAAGTGCATCTCCATAAACTTTGTTCTTTAGTCTTGTTTGTCAGTTTCGCTACATAAAATAATTCTTAAAAAGTGCATCTCCATAAACTTTGTTCTTTAGTCTTGTTTGTCAGTTTCGCTACATAAAATATCAAAGATAAAATTAATATTACGATTTAAGTAATAAAATATTTTAACTTGTTAACGTAATTAAACATACATGAGTTTGTTAAATGTATAGCTAGTCCTATAATGCCCAAGTTGTCCAAATCTACTACATGTACGCTTTTGCCTCTCTTTCTTTTCTTGTGCTTGTTCTAAAGTTGATTTAATTCTTGTAGCATTGCGTGGACGACCTTTGGTTCTTTCTTGCTTTTCCGGGTCACGAACTGTAATTTGTGGAATATGTTGGATTGTATGTGAAGTAGGTATTTGTGGAAGATCCGAGTCAGGAATGTGGCTGCTACCAACATCTATTGCTTGACACCCTCTGCCTTCTTCTTCAACCCTCTCTATGAAACTTGTTAACAAAGAATCAAGCTCATGCATTCTCTTATCTGACTCAAAGGCAAGCTCCAGTGCATTGTTGGTTTGTGCTTTCAAAGCCTAAGATTTCAACAAATTTATTTTTTCTACACCGCCTGCAATGTTTTTGCCAAACACAACATTACTAACTCTAATGTTACGATGTCGAGCATCTATAATCTAACAGTGTACAATATGCAATGAACAACATTCGTTCCACGAGCGAGAGGTCAACCAAATTGAACGGTTAAACCTTCTCACAGTTAGGATCGTCTCAAACTCTCATTTGGTTAAAACTCCAGATAGTTAAGACCAAAGCCAAGTTCCCTCACTAATCCTCTCTAATAGGATGACGGGTCCATAAAACTATCATGTTAACGATCACCTCTGATAGTCCTCTCCAAATTTTCCCCATCGATCCTCTTTAATAGAACGACGGGTCCACTCCCACTGTCATGTTAACAATTACATCTAACAAAATTAACTTACCAATCCTCTTTAATAGGATGGTAGGTCCTTAAAGTCACTTCGATCGTGACAATCTTGTCATGTTAACAATTACCTTTGATAAAATTAACTTACCAATCCTTTTTAATAAGATGGTAGGTCCTTAAAGTCTCTCCGATCGTGACAATCCTGTCAAGTTAACAGCCACCTCTGACAAATCCACCTACTAATCCTCTTTAATAGAATGATAGGTACTCAAAGTCGCTCCAATCATGACAATCCTGTCATGTTAACAATTACCTATGACAAAATTAACTTACCAATCATCTTCAATAGGATGGTAGGTCCTCAAAGTCACTCCGATTGCGACAATCCTATCAAGTTAATAGTCACCTCTGACAAATCCACCTACCAATCCTCTTTAATAGGATGGTAGGTCCTCAAAGTTGGTCCGATCGCGATAATCCTGTCATGTTAACACTACATCTCTGACAAAATCAACTTACCAATCCTCTTCAATAGGATGGTAGGTCCTCAAAGTCGCTCCGATCGTGATAATCCTATCATGTTAATACTACACATTTGATAAAATCAACTTACCAATCCTCTTCAATAGGATGATAGGTCCTCAAAGTCGCTCTGATTATGACGATCCTATCACGTTAACACTACACCTCTGATAAAATCAACTTATCAATCCTCTTCAATACGATGGTAGGTTCTCAAAGTCACTCCGATCGTGACAATCCTATCAGGTTAACGATCACCTCTGATAGCTAATACCGTCATTCCCACAAGTGGCGTTGTCCGATCAATCATCACACTCATACGTCCCTGAACGACCTGATCCATTCCAAGCATTCTAATATCTTTAGAACAATCGATGGGTAGCAGCGTACCATGTGATGGCTCCTACAATAATCAATCGTCACACACATACGTCCTTGAACGATTTGATTCCCCCAACACCATCATTCCTACAAATGACGTTGTTCGTCGTTATTGGCCTACCAAGCAATGTGTCATATCGACCTCCTATTCCAAACAGCAATCCGCCAAACGGTGAGTTTTTCTTCGGATCCTATATTGGTTGCACACGATGACCATTCACGTTGGACTAAGTTGTTATACTTAACGACATGGACCAACTCAATTACGACTTAACGGTTGTATTTAACCCAACCCGACACCTCAAACGGTTAAGGGAAGAGGAGAAATCTTAGCATTAAGTCTACGAGAAACTTCTCGATAACTCATCATACTGAGGGGAATAATATGACTAGCCCGATTCAAATGGTAATCGGTGAAGACAAATTAAATCCGTTGATAGCTGATATTTTGTTAAAAATCCTCATTGGCGATCTTCAGCAATGACTGAATAATTCAATCTCGCTCCATCTGAACGGTGATCATTTTGCAGGTCTTCATATCCAAAGTATTCCAGACCCCATGCGACCCGATTCAGGTCTGAAAACTTTGGAAGGGGTCTTATAAGCAATAAAAATTACATTTATCCCTGCACAACAACTTGGAACAAGCAAAAGAGCTTAAGGGCCCATCTCTGGAAAGGTAGGCCGACTCCCCGAGAGTCCACCTGACTCAAGCCGACTCCCCGAAGAGTCCAGCCCCGGATGACTCAAATAGCTGACTCGCCGAAGAGTCCAACCCCCCTCGTTGACTCGAAGGGCCGAGACCCCCTCGTCGACTTGAAGTGGCCGAGACCCCCTCGTCGACTCGAATGGCCGAGACCCCCTCGTCGACTTGAAGTGGCCGAGACCCCCTCGTCGACTCGAAGGGCGGTGTCGGTCCGCCCCTTGAAGACCAAGTGGCGGAGACCCCCTTGTCGACTCAAAGTGGCGGAGACCCCCTTGTCGACTCGAAGGGCGGTGTCAGTCCGTCCCTTGAAGACCAAGTGACCGAGACCCCCTCGTCGACTCGAAGTGGTGGAGACCCCCTCGTTGACTCGAAGGGCGATGTCAGTCCACACTTCGAAGACCAAGTGGATGAGACCCCCTTGTCGACTCGAAGGGCCGAGACCCCTCGTCAACTCGAAGTGGCAGAGACGCCCTCGTCGCCATCTTCTGTTGGGTGTAAAAAATTGACTTCCTGATGAGTGGTCGTTTGTGTTTATAAGAATGACTTATTACAAACTACAATCAATGTTTTACAATAGAGGAGAAGGGAATGGCCCTTCTTGTTTAACATGTGTTCGTCGGTAGTGGTAGGACGCCTTCCTCAGTGCTTAAGCTGAGTTTGCTTCCCTTGGACGATCCGATCGAAGTTGTGGTTGAGCTTCAGTACACAGTAGAAGCTTCGGTGTAGTTGAGTTCGACTACCCGATCTTGAGAAATATCAAGGCTGGAAGCTTAGAGAGGGCTATGATTGCAAGAGCTTGCAAAGAGCCAATGAGCCTCATATCTAAAAGTTCAGATCGAGTCTAACTCAACAATCTAAACTTGCAGCCATGAATGTTCTACCAAGCAAGTGAGCCAAAACAAGTCTCTGATTGAAGAGCCTTGAGTATGAAGAATGCCCACAGCCCCTAGTCTCTATTCGAAGAGCCTCAAGAATGAAAATATGCTAAGCCCCGATCACAATCTAGCAGCCAATGAGAGAGCTAAAGACAGTTAAGTCTCTGCAATCTTCAAGCCGAGCAAATGAGGGAGCCTTTAGCAAATGAGCCAAGGTTCACCCTTTGGAAGTGGGATGATTAGCCAACCAAACTAGGCAGCCAATCAACCCCTTTCACGTTGGCTGAAAGTGGCTTTAAATAAGCAATGGATGACATGGTCCATCCCTTGATTTATGGGATTTGACCACTAGTAGACCATGCCTCCCTAGTTATGGGATGTGACTACCTAGGGGGTCCTACCAGCCACCCTATTCTTGTAGCCTACCTGTCGCCCTATTCTTGTAGCCATTAATGGCTATTAGGAGAGTTCTGGCCATGCCTAGCCTAGGTGAGGAGCGCCATGCTCTTTAGCTGTGGGATGTGACAATTGATGTGAATTTTCCCATACTCTAAGTGGGCAGTTGACAAGTGAGCTTGACTAGGCATTCTGACGAGCTGCCGCTTGGAACTACAGGCGAGCTTCAAGCTATCAAGCGAGTCCGACTCGTGCTGGCGAGTCGGCCAAACAGGCGGGGTTGCCAAGTCGTCTGGGTCGAGTTGTCTTTGGGGGACAACTAACTCATGCTAGCGAGCTAGTGGTACTTGACTCCGGGTCGACTGAGTCCACTCCACTCTTCATGTCGACACAGGGGGGGTCATCTTGTGGGGTGGACTAACACCGCCCTTTGAGTCGACATGAAGGGTCTTGGTCTTCGAAGTAAAGGGGCTTTTGGCGAGTCGACTCCAGGAAGAGGAGTCGACTAAGGTCGCCCTTCGAGTTGACTAAACGGTCTCAGGGTCTCATCAACATAGGGAGTCTCGTCCCCTTAGTCTCATAGTCCTAAACTTTGAGGCAGCTAAGGTCACCCTTTGAGTCAACACGAGAGGTCTCGGCCACATTCGAATCGACGAGGTCACCCTTCGAGTCGACACGAGAGGTCTCGGCCATATTTGAGACGACGAGGTCGCCCTTCAAGTCGACACGAGAGGTCTCGGCTCTTTGGTCTTGTCCCGAGGTCTCCGAGGTAAGGGTGAGTTGGCACATGGGGTTTCATCCACCTAGATCTCCGAAGTGCTAATTGAGACCGTCCTTCGAATTGATGAGGGGATCTCGGTGAGTCGACTTCGAGAAGAGGAGTCGACTAAGGCCGACCTTCGAGTCGACGAAGGGCTCTCGGCCCTTTGAGTCGACGAAGGGGTCTTGGAATGTGAGTCGATGAGGGAGGGCTGAGTTGGCTGGACCCTAGGGGAGTCATCTTGGCTTCCTACAGATGGATCCTTAAGCTTTTTTACCTGTTCCATGTTGTTGTGCAGGGATAAAGGTAATTTTTATTACCTACAATACCCCCTCCAAAGTTTTCAGACCTGAATCAGGTCGCATGGGGTCTGGAACACTTTGGATATGAATACCTACAAAATGATCACCGTTCAGACGGAGTGAGGTGCCTTCCAATCGAACTCGGTGAGATTGAATTATTCAGTCACTACTAACGATCGCTAATTAGAATTTTTAGCAAATCCTCAGCTATCAACGGACTTGATTTGTCTTTACCAACTGCCGTTTGAGTCGGACTAGCCATGCTCTTACCCTTAGCATGGTAAGTTTTTCTCTTAGGTTTAATGCTAAGATTTCTTCTCTATCTTTAGCCATTTGAGGTGTTTGGATTAAGAGCGTAGGGAGCAGCTTAACCTCGTATACCAGTCGGAGGGTAGGAGTAGTTTAGTCTCGTGCACCAGTTGAAGGATAGGAAGTAGTTTCACCTCATGCACCGGTTGGAGGAAAAGGAATAGTTTAGCCTCGTGCACCGGTTAGAGGAAAGGAGCAGCAGTTTATACTTGTATACTTTTCGGAGTGAAATAGCTGTTTCACCTCATGCACCGGTTAGAGGAAAGGGAGTAGTTTAGCCTCGTGCACTGGTTGGAGGAAAGGAGTAACAGTTTATACTCATATACTCGTCGAAGTTTGTCGGGTTATCCTTAAGAATATTATGGGTAATATCCTCTAGGAACTTCCCATCAAAGGTAGAAAATAGTTTAGGCTCGTATACCAGTTGGAGGTCACTAGGTTATCCTTAAGAATATTATGGGTAATATCCTCCAGGAACTTCCCGTCAAAGGTAAGGAACAATTTAGCCTCGTATACTAGTTGGAGGTTGTTGGGTTATCCTTAACAATATTCTCTAGGAATTTCCCATCAAAGGTAAGAAACAGTTTAGTCTCGTATACCAGTTGGAGGTTGTCGGGTTATCCTTAAGAATATTCTTCAGGAACTTCCCGTCAAATGTAATGAACAATTTAGCCTCATATACCAGTTAGATGTTATCGATTTATCCTTAAGAGTTTTCTCCAGGAACTTCCCGTCAAAAGTAGGGAATAATTTAGCGTCGTATACTAGCTGGAGGTTACCAGGTTATCCTTAAGAGTTTTCTCCATAAACTTTTCGTCAAAGGTAGGGAATAGTTTATACTCGTATACTTGTTGGAGTATAGGAGAAGCAGTTTATACTCGTGTACTCGTAGGGTTTGCCGGTTATCCTTAAGAATATTATGGGTAATATCCTCCATGCACATCCCGTCGGTAAAAAAATAGTTTATACTCATATACCTTATTGGAGTCTAGAGGAGAAGCTTGTCTTCTCTTAGGGTAAAGATGAACCCTGATTTGTCTTCTCTTGGGGCAAAGACGAACCCGAAATAGCAGCACATCACATGGTAGGCTACTATTTGGATAAAAACACAACGATTGGTAGGCCATTATCAACAAACAATGCCATTTGCAGGAAGGACGGTGCTGGGGGAATCAAATCGTTCAGGGACGTATGAGTATGACGATTGATTGTTATAGGAGCCATCGCATGGTAGGCTACTACTCATCAATTGTTCTAAGGATATTAGGATGCTCGGAAAGGATCAGGTTATTCAGGGACGTATGAGTGTAACGACTGATCAGATAATGTCATTTACGGGAATGACGGTGTCGGCTATCAGAGGTAATCGTTAACGTGATAGGAATTGTCGTGATTGGAGTAACTTTGTGGACCTACCGCTCCATTGAAGTGAGTTAGTAAGTAGATTTTGGTCAGAGGTGTGATGTTAACATGACAGTCAGAGTGGTCCCATCATCCTATTGGAGAGGATCGATGAGGGGAAATTTGAAAGAGATTATTATAGTTAATAGTTAACTTGATAGTTTTACAAGATCCATCGTCCAGTTGAATGAGACTGATGGAGACATGACTATCAGAGGTAGCATTTAACTTGATAGTTTGGCTTTGGTCCTAACTGGAGGAAGGTTTGACCAGGTGGGAGATTTGGGATGACCCTAACCGTTCAAAGTTTTAGTCGCCCATTTTGAAAGTGGACCTCTCATTCATTGAAGGAATCAAAATGGGATTTTGGGTTTGGTCATAATTGTAGGAAGGTTTGACCGAGTGGGAGATGTAGGGATGAAATCCTCTGCTAACACATTGCTCATTCGAGTAAAACGTCTCCACTACGAATGGGTAATGAAGTTATTGTCGGCTGTAGGTTCTCTAGCGATTGATGCATTTAAGCATCACCGATCATCTTTGGCCAGTACTAGCTATTGATGTCTGATATCACATAGTCGATGGGGTTGCAATTCTGGTTTTCGCGCTGGCGGCGAATAGGGAGAGGATGAGAGATGGGGCCGACTCCTCCTCCGACTTTATGCCCAATCCTTAGACTGGAATTCCTGATCCTTCTGCACAAGCAAGAAGAAACCCGTGGGAGGGCGGGGCTCATTTACCCCATGGTACCTCTGACGGTCAAGTCAGCTGGTGAGCTTGAGTGGGGTTTGAAGGAGAGTCCCTAGGCTATTGAGGTCCTTAGAGGGTACTCTTTGAGAGTTATCAATTCTTTTTAGCAAAGGTAAATTCAAAGCTTTTATGAAGAAGTAGCAGAAAAAATCCCCCCTTTACCTTCTTTCCCTCCTTTTATAGCTTATCGCCTCTGAGAGTTTGACCCTTTGGCTTTGACTATGCATAGGAGGCAGTTGAGGGGTGAGCAGGCAGACTGCTGAGTCATCATTCTCTTTCCAGATGTCAGTTGGCGATTGGAAGGGAAGTCATTCGAGTACATGAGAGAAATGTCTTCTCAGTATCCTGGATTTGATAGATAAGACAGGGTAGATGATAGGCCACCTGCTTGGTCATTCTCCCCCCTTCAGATGGCGGCTGGTGATTGGAGGGGAAGTCAATCGAGCCCAGGAGAGCATCATGGTGATCCCTGGGAAATGACTTGTGAGTAGAATAAGTGGCTTATACACGGGATTTATCAGAGCGGATATCTTGATAGGACTGATCAATACTATAGTGCCGATTGACATCTGAAGTGAGCTTAGCTGGATCTCATGCCCTTAGTAGAGGCGGGTCGATTCGTGAGTTGTCATTATGATTTTTTGACCCGACAGCCGAGTGAGTTTCGGGTCGAGTGTATGGTCGAGACGTCTGCTCGAGGAGTCGTCTTAATTATGAGGGACCGACTGATCCCGCACTTCAAGTCGGTAATGATGACCCTTGGTCAAAAAATGACTTGTCTGCTCGGCTGGCCGATAGACTTGCCCTTGGCTGGGCTTCTGGGCCCCTAAGCTGATTTGGACCATGGCTTTTTTAAGCCTATGCAGATAATCTTTCGGTATCTTCATCTTTAAATGATAAATTATAATAACAGTAGCCAAGTCTTCACAGTTGGCCTCATAGTTTAGGTCCGAGTTGGCGAACTCGGCTGATGCCATCGTGGGCTTCTTGTGCTTCGAAGCATTGCTCCTCTGTTGTGAAGAGAGTTTGGATGAGGAGGTGGTTTCCACCACCAAGGTATCTTGGTCGTCACCTGTAATGCCCCTCCTTTGGGAGGTACATAAAAATTTGAGCATGACCTATCTGTAATAAGAAGGGTCGACCTACTAAATCTTTATGCACATCACAACATAAATATACTGAAGGGCGAAAAATAAAGCAGTGGAGATGCATAAGCAATACCCAGGATCACGAGGTTGACAGCAGAGTCCATAGAATACCAAAATAGAAGGGAACTAAAGAATAATACCAAATATTACAATAATAGCAGTGGCTACAACATTAATACATGTTTTATAAGTCAAAAGTACTATAAAAGTGAACATAAATTAACCCCTACTAAAATTTTCCTCCGGAGCTAATCTTCAAATTCAGGGTCTGCAATGCCCTTATCCTTTCCAGTTGTATGACCTGCGAGTGGATTCAGAAATAATAGGGGTGAGCCTAAGGTCCAATAGGTAACCATAAAAATCTCGGGTATATTTCAAGGGAACGAATGAAAATGATGGACATAGATATCAAACTTGAACAAAGGGATCTCAACATTAAGTTGCCATTCTTATATCATAATCATTGACCGAAGTGAAATAACATGTAAAGATGAACAATCAAGGTCTAATATTCATGATTCCAAACTCCACAATCATGGGATAATCAATAAACCGCGCATGCCTTTATACACACACCGGTGAGCGTCCTCACACAGGGCATTGTCCCACCAGGACACTTTACCATTACCACCCACCGGTGAAGCTTACTTCACACAGAGCATAATCCATGAATATAGACAATCAATAATCAACAAAGAGAGGAATACTATCATTATCAATAGTTGAACCATCGAATCAATTCGAATTGTTGCAATGAAATCATTCAAGGATATCGAAGGTATAAAACTGAAATAAACAACATTAGGATAGCAATGATTAACCAATCAACAACGAGCCCATGCATGAAGTGAATCAAATAGGAATATTATGAAAGTGATAAGATATACAATTAGAATGGGAAACTAACTCGCAGGAATTTCAAGAAAGTATTCAATCGAACTCTCAAAGGCTTGAGAGGAAACAATGAAAGGTTACCTACCGATTATGCCGGGATCCTCTCGGCCAACGAATGAATCCACCATCATGGTGTAATCTACAACACAAGTTTATCTAATATCTCTAATATGCACAGCAACACAAGTAGTGTACATGCGGCAGATTTAGGTGAATGAAGGGTATAACAATTGATATCCAGAATGCATGAAACTAGTCCCAAATGACTCCATTATGAGTCTAATTTCAGAATATAAAACTTTTACATCAATGCATGGTGTATAGTAAGAGTTATGCTCTCAGAAAACTACACCTATCAAAACTGTAGCAGAAAAACAGAGATCACCGTTTTGAATGAATAATTTATTTCGGGTACTTAACTATATCCCAAAGAGCTCATACTTGGTATGTAAGTAATATTATGGATTAGATTCCATGTCCCATGAGTTTCATCAATTTTACATTTTTAAAATGCATGTTACATGCAAAACAACACGGGGGGGGGCGTAGACTGGAATTTCCAGCACATGTGCTAGCTATTAGAACTAGGTTTAGACCTACCAAACGTTTGATGTGGCATAAATATGTACCAAAAATGTTATAAGTGCACAACCGTGTCAAGTTATAGTATAAAGATATCGATCCACGAGGAAGGTGTTTTGTAGGAGAAAATATAAAATCAGTTCTTACGTTGTGTGCGTGACAAATAGGAGTGATGAGTGAATGTGATTATGAAGAGATGGAGAGAATGAAAATGATTGGGTGCGTAAATAGGCGCAAAATGTAAGTGAGAGTGGATGTGACAAAGAATAAATGTGATCAATAAGGCAAGAATGAATAAAATCGAGAAACAAATGAAAATCAAGAATAAAAAAATAAAATTCAAGAATAAAAGAAAATACAAGAAATTAAAGATGGTGGATTCAATTATAGATATATGTAATCTAAAATTGAACCCACTTCTTTAGAAAAGGGTGATTCCCTAGAGGGTTCTAACCTAAAGGCGAATCAAACAAAATAAAAATAAACAAAAAGAAAAACTAAACCCAAGAGGGTTCTAGCCTCAAGGTGAATAGTGCAAGAAATTAAAATCTAACTACAAAATAAATTGTAAAAT
The DNA here is from genome assembly GCF_001876935.1 of Asparagus officinalis. Lineage (NCBI taxonomy): Eukaryota > Viridiplantae > Streptophyta > Magnoliopsida > Asparagales > Asparagaceae > Asparagus > Asparagus officinalis. Next base: position 11,442,464 of record NC_033800.1, on the reverse strand, counting down.
CTAAACTATAAAATAAATTGCAAGAATTAAATGTAAGAAAATAAATCTACTCTATAAGCATGAAATAAATCTAATCTATAAGAATAAAATAAATCTAAGGCAAGAGGGTTCTAGCCTCTTAGCTATTTAACAAGAAAATAAAATCTAACTATAAGTATAGAAATAAATCTAAAGTAATAAGCAATAAAAAAGAAATAAAAGAAAAAAAGAAAAGAAATGCAAACCTCTAAATAATTCTTCATCTTCGTCTTCATCATCCAACAAAAAGAAGAAATATTTAAAGTGGTAAAAAATTATTATTATTAATTGTAACAAAAAGTTACAAATTTAGAAGGCCTTCTCAATTAAGAGTAGCCCTCCTCTCCAAAAAGAGTTATAAAAATTTTCACCCCTCTAACCCCTCACTCTCTACCCCTATTTATAGTAAACATCAGTGAATGTGAGCCATTGGATCAAAATCTTATCCAAAACAATTGATTTTCAGCCATTGAAGCATAACAGACTCCGTTGGTATCGATACCAGCATCGATAGGGGTATCGATGCTGGCATCGATGCTGGCATCGATGTCAAGTTGTCCCTGGTTGTTGTCCGTAGTTCCCTCTTGAGTTTGCTCTTGGGCTTGGGCCTTGGACAATTTCTTGGCAATTTTGGGCTTTAATACTTCATTAAATATTTGAAATAAATTGTTTGGCTTCATGGGCTTCATTTCTTCAATAAATCAAGGGGTTTTTGTTGAGAGATGGGAGTTTGAGATTTATTCTTCATTAACCTACATTTAAAGATAAAAGCAATTATTAGTGGCATATTTATTCCTATAAAATAGATAATGAGGGTATAAATTTGTAATAAACTATGATTATCAAATACCCCTGTAAAACCCCGAAATTTCTATAATAAATATATGTGTATTATTAATAGTGAATAATTCCCTTATGATGAATAATCATATATATATACATATATAAATATCAAATGAATGTAATTATTTGTGTTTGAGAACTCATCAAGTGTTTCTATGTGAGAGAAATCGAGTGAAATGACCAGCATGTTAAATGCCTAACAGCAGGCATTTTTCTGCTGCGCGGTCGACCGAAGCTCGAGTGAAATGACCAGCATGTTAAATGCCTAACAGCAGGCATTTTTCTGCTGCGCGGTCGACCGAAGCGGTCGACCGTGGCGGTCGACCGAAGCGGTCGACCGCACAGCGGTCAGGCTGTTTTCTGAGTTCGGGTTCAAAAGGGTTTCGGGTCAGGTTTGTGAGTTGGTATATAAGCTAATGTGCCCGAGAGAGCCTCTCTCAGATCTGAAACCAAAACCCTACCCCCCCTCTCTTCTCTAAAACCCTAATCCTCCTTGTTTGGTGATTTGGGAGAAGTTCTTGAGGATTTACAGCAGTTTTTGGTGGGATTCAGCGAAGGGAAACGTTCTCCTTCAGATTCAGAGATCCATTGCTCACCTGAGGCGAGTATCATATCGCCCAATCCCTCACCCCTACTTTCTATGGTTTTCTTTTGATTTTTATGAGTTTTTGATGAGCCCAAATGGTATTTTCGTACAAAAATTGAGTTCTCTATAATATGGATTACAAGAATCTATGGTTTTGGTTTATAAAAGTTCACCAATGTTCTGTTTAATAAAGATCTAGATCTGAAATTTGCCTAAACAAGAGTTAAATCATTTTTAATAAAGATCTAGATCTGAAATTTGCCTAAACAAGAGTTAAATCATTTTTACTGTTATTAAAACATTTTTAATTTGTTTCTCATGTATTTTAGAATATTGGGAATGTAGATTACATGCTTGGGTTTAGTTGTTTTTCTTCTATATGATTTTAGGGACATTAGAACTCTTGTTATCGTAGAAATTTCCCAAATTTATTTCAGGTTTGAGCCGACAGGAACCCAGATTTGGGTTTCTGTTCGCTTGGCGGTCGACTAGGGTGGTCGACCGCTGGGCTTGCTGTAGGGGCAGAAATAGCCTGCAGTCGACCGCACCGGTCGACCGCGACGTTCTGCTCGGTCGACCGAGATGCCGCAGCGGTCGACCGCCAGGCTCGTATCAGAGTGCGGTCGACCGGGTCGGTCGACCGCCGCACATTCTGTTGCAAATTTCCTGTTCTGTGTATTTTCTCATATTTGAGATTTTGCCTGGATCATCTGACTCTGGTTTTTAGTCTTATTATGTATCCATGCATGATAGATGTCCTAAGGGTACCATTTGTGGATATATACACTGATTTGAGTATGACTTGGTATAAGTAGATTCCACTATGTATCTCGGCGATATTTTCACCATTTCTCAGTCCTCGTGTTGGACTATAATCCATAGAAGTCCTCGTGTTGGACTATAATCCATTTCAGTCCTCGTGTTGGACATTTGCCACTTATTCCATGAGTTTGGAAACTACAATATATAGTTCCTGTATCAGACATATTTTTCTTGATCCTGAACATGATTTTCTCACAGGAGTTTATGACGTTACACTTATGTAGGTTTTGCCATGATATTCATGTAGGTAATAACATGATACCCATGTTGGCTATATCACAGCACTGTATTTATGCTCTGGTATTTGTTGTATTTCTTTTATTATTGTTACTGTCCTAGAACCTCGGGTTTGGTGGTTAGGGGTTTACAATTTGAGATATAAGGTATATACATGAGGGTTTCCTTGTTTGGATTATTTCGCTCGACGTACCTATTCTTGTGTTGTAAATTTCTAAATACTAAAACCTTATTTAGTAAGATCAATGATTTTAGATCTATTATGTATTATCTGTATTTTCTTATACAACGAGCCATGTCCCCTTAGGGTTGGTTGTGATGTTACTCGCTAGCGCTTTGACGCTCGTTGTCCCTCCCCCTTTCAGGTAACGAGGCAGGAGCCCGGAGAGTCGCAGGTTGATGAGGATGCATTTTAGCCTCCACCGTCTATTTAGTTATATTTTTTTTTTGGGAGTTCCACAGTAGATTTTTGCTTAGACATTTGAGAGTCATGTTCTAGAAGTTGTAAAGGCTGTGTGCCTTATTTCCTTTTCGTCAGATATTTGTATTTGAAACTTGTTGAGTATTCCAGTTTATCTACTCAGACCTTGACTATGTACTTCTGTATGTTGGATGATGAGATATTAATGTGATTATTATCAGTTCATCAGTATTTCTTGTATTATCTTTTACTTGCTTTTGTACCTACACCTGTTGTTGACTCTACTAGATAGATGTTAATTGTGATGGTGAAACATGTTATTGCACGGTGTGGTGCATGGCAGGTTTGACATTCTTGGTTTCACCTTGGACTGCAGCCTTGTGTGAACCCAGGGGCGTCACAACCCCCACACCTAAACTTTTGCTAGTCCTCTAGCAAAGAAAAAAAATGAAAGAAAACTTAACTCACTTTCGCAGGAATCGCGGTTGTATTTAGCGCATACAACAAGCCTTTAAACCCCTAGGTTACCCTAGTGGACGAGTTGTAGTCTCGTGAGGGTTTGCAGTGAATATACCCACAAAATTCGGTCATCTTGCCAAATTAAAGAAGTTAGTAAATAACTAAATTTACTTGATAATTAAAGCTAATTATTACTCAAGAAAACATTTATATATAACTCTAAGGTATATTTCCTAGAAAATCTTTTCATTATAGCAATACAAAACCAAGCCAAACTTAGAAATTTAATTTAAAAGTTTTGAAAAGAACATGCTAACTCTTTGTTTAAAATAATATTCAAGTTTCTTGATCTAAAATATTTTCCAAGACCATATATACAAATATAACTATGTATAAAACATTTATTAGTATTTTTATTTTTTTATATTATTATTATTATTAACTCTTTCTTCCTTGGTGATTTTTTCTACTTTAACGGGCTTTCTAAGTGACCATTTAACGAGTTTGAGCCAATGGATCCCAACCCAATTGGGCTTAGGTCATTAAGTATGGAAATACTCCTTGGGCTTAATTACTCGATCAGCTTAGGCTTTATAAGATAGAATCACCTTGAATTTAAGAGTTTTTTTTTCTTTTGGTGCCTATTTTTCGCACTCTTCTTTTTACAAAATTTTTTTATATGTATATGTGTATATATTCTGAAAAAATATGTAAGTCAAGCCACTTTGAAAAATTATTTTTAACTCTAAGCTAAGCATGCATTCCATTATTTTAAATAAAAATCTAAGTTAAGGCTTAAGTAAAGTATACTACTTTGAAAATTATTTCTTAAGAACTTTATTTAGAGTTATCATAAAAGGTGAACTTGAGTAAATAACAGATTAGAAAATTTAAAATTTATCAAATAAATCAATTATTTCATAACTCTATCAATTTGGCAAGTGATGATATTTTTATAATTTTTTTTAGAAAAGGAAAAAAAATGACAAAATGCAACAAAAAATGTAAAACAAAGAGAAAAAATAACTAATTCCCACCCCCACACCTAAATTTTGCATTAATTGTTCTCAATGCAAACTCTATGATGCACAAAGTAAAGGAGATAAGAAGTGAAATACTTATATTTGGTCGGCTGATAAAAATCTGCAGTTACATTTGGTTTGAGGAGGATGGAATCAAAAATTTATTCTTCTTTTTTTTTCTCTTTTTTTTCTTTCTTTCTTTTTTCAACTGAATAAGAAACTCTCGAATGAGAGAAGAATAAATTCTTTTTATTATTCTGAAATAAACAAAACAATTAATGTAGAATGAAGTGTTCAACACGAAGAGCTCGTATTCTACATTGAATCCTACCTTATTGTTAAAAATTCTTCCCCAAATTTTAAATAAATTCAGAATGATATAATCAATAATGTGAAATTCCAACCATTTCGGGGTGTTCAATAATTCTTGCAACAAAGTAAGGTAGGTATTATTGGTGCCATGCATTTTATATTTCTTAATGAACTCAGACTCTTGTACTGTGAAGTTTTGTTTTCTAACAACCAATTCTTCTGTAGAGTTATAAAAATTTGGTTGTTGATTATTCTCCAAGAATCTAAGTTCATCAAGAAAGATTTCTTCAAAATTTAATTCAAAGAAGCAAATGTTTAACACCGTTTCATTATTCTTAAGGACCTGATCTGCTTCTTCTAAAAACTTTAAGTCTTCATCAAAAATTTCCTCAAAACTTAAATTGGAGTCTTCTTCTTCTTCTGATCTTTCCTGAATATAATTTATTTCTAGAGGCTGATTATTTGGCTGGTCCCCTAGATTAAAAATATTAAGATCAGCAGTCAAATTCCCAAAGGACAGCTTCATTTGACCAGTTCTACAGTTGATGAGAGCATTAGAAGTGGCTAAGAAATGTCGTCCTAAGATAACAGGTGTCTGACCTTTGGGATTAGAAACAGGCTGTGTTTCTAAGACTACAAAATCTACTGAAAAAATAAAATCTCCAACCTTAATCAGAACATCCTCTAACTCACCCATAGGGACCTTAACAGATCTATCAGCCAACTGTAAGGTGCATTTGGTTGGGTTCAGTATACCTAGACCCAATCATTTGGTTGGGTTCAGTATACCTAGACCCAATTGCTGGTAGACTGAATATGGAAGCAAATTGACACTGGACCCTAAGTTTAAAAATGTCTTATCAATGTGAGTATTACCAATGATACATGAAATTATGGGGGAACCTGGATCTTTACGTTTCAAAGGTATGAGATTTAATAGCATTTCACTAATATTGACGGCTAAAAAGACTTTCTTTGGAACATTTATTCTCTTCTTCTTAGTGCATAATTCTTTTAAAAATTTAGCATAAGATGGAATTTATTCAATTACATCTAAGAGAGGAATATTGACCTTAACCTGCTTGAATGTTTCTAGGATCTTCTCCTCTTGAGGGGAGTGTTTCCTAAGCCTGAGTCTATCTGGAAAAGGAGCAACTGGTCTAAACCTATCAAAAGCAGGCTCAGGTTCCGGTTCAAGTTCTTGGCCTCCGAGGAGGGTGATTGTTGAATAGATTCATCAGAAGGAGAAGGAGAAGGAATTTGTACTAGATCAAAAGTTTGACTTGGGGGAGTTCTCACTTGATTATCGACCTGTCTACCTGACCGAAGTGAATGGATTGCATTCACTTGAGCTTCATAGGATGAACTGCATCCTGTGTCCTTAGGGTTGACCACGAGTTAACTCAGAAATTTTCCTTTCTCTCTTTCACTCACGGCACTAGCTAGTTGACCAAGCTGGGATTCTAATCTAGCTATAGCTTGAGTGTTGGAGTTGAGCATTTGTCCGGTTGATTGCATAAAGGAATTCAGAGTGCTAGATGTTTGATTCAACATATTCGTGGTTTGAGTGGAAGCCTTAATTATGGTTTCCAAACCCCTTTCCAAGACATTGAGACGTTTATCCTAATCTGGATTATGAGGAGTCTGAATTATAGCTTGATGAAGAGGAGACTGATTTTGATACGACAGATTGGGTTGTTGAAATTGTGGATTGAAAGGAACTGTGTTTCCCCTAGGAAATTGTTGGGTTAAAGCGGGAGTGAAGTTTTGAGTTCCGACAGAATTTCCTTGATTCCATGCAAAGTTGGGATGATTTCTCCAACCTGGATTGTAGGTTAGAGAAAATGGATCATTTCTAGGGTGCTAGAATATAGCGTTCATCTGTCCTAATGGCTGATTATTTCCTAGGAGAGGACATTCCTCTGAAACGTGGGTAGGAGACTGACAATTATGACATCCTTGGGCAGAAACATGATTGATTTGAGCTGGAGCTCGTTCCTTAACTTCTAAAGCTTCTAACCTCCGCAGAATCGTCGCCATCTTCGCTTCAGAAGGCTGGAGCTCGTTCCTTAACTTCTAAAGCTTCTAACCTCCGCAGAATCGTCGCCATCTTCGCTTCAGAAGTAATGTTTGACTCCAAGGAAGGACCGCTAGACTTAGAATTAAGGACTGATAAAACCCTATCATCACAGTGTTCCCACTGTATTATTTTCTCGGATAAACTCTCTAGAAATTCCCAAGCTTCATCTGTGTTTTTCCTCATAAAATCTCCCTGACACATTGATTCTAAAGATATTTTTGAAGAATAGTCCAATCCTTCATATATGACTTGGCACAATTGCCATTTTTCTAGACCATGATGAGGACATTGGATTAAAAGATCTTTGAATCGGTCGAAATATTTCCAGAATGGCTCTCCCGGGATAATTTAAAGTTTTGAATGTTGTTCCTTAGCTTTACCATTTTGTGAATATGGAAAATTTCTTAAGAAAAACGGTGACAAATTCATCCCAAATTGAGATGGAATTTGTCGGTAAGCTGTACAGCTATTTTTTTAGCTTTATCCTTAAGAGCAAATGGAATAAATCTAAGCTTAATCGCATCTTCGGTTAATTCTCTCATTTTAATCATAATACACACTTCCTCAAATTCCGAAATAAAAATATATGCATCTTCTGTTTTATTTCCAAGGAATTTGGGAAGCATGTTTATGTAATGTGGATTAGCCATTTGTTCAAAATGAATTTGTCCACGTTTTGCATGCACCAAAAACAATTTCTTTTTATACTTTTTTTTAAGAGAAAAATAAAAGTTAGTTTTTTTTTAAAGAAGAAAATGGAAAATCCTAACTAAAACAAATCAAAATCAATCACTTTTCAATCACTCTAACTCTTAGGGTTAGCCTAACTCAACTAGACTAGCTCCTAACCAAAAACTCCTATAGTGAAAAGATTAAAGTTTTACCCAGGTAGTTAGCCAGGTAAGGATAGTACTAGAAGGTGATCAAAGATCAATTAAGTACATCTTTCCTTGCGGAGAGCTTTACGCAACCCCTAAACCTTGCCTTAGATACCAACTAATCTGAGAAAACTTAAACCGGTTCACTTCAGGACTTCTTGTTCCTTATTGAGCTCAAGTCCTTAGGGCCAACGTCTAATGAGTTTTATTAGGCTTGGGTAGTGTAGTGAGGAATTAGTGATTTGTGGGCTAAGAAAAGGGTGATGAAATCTCTCACCTTATCTTGATTATGGGGTTTTACACTTAAAAATATTTTTAAGTGTGTGCCAAATCAAGATGCTCAAATCACTTGGTGAATTCCTACTAACAATATGAAATGCAACCCTATCAATTAAAAGCAACTAAAAAGGATGAAAAAGAAAAAAAATCTTTTTTTTAATTAGGGTTAACAATCAAACAAATGAGAAAGGGGGAAATTATTTGAATTTATTATCTTGTTAGTAAATATCAAAGTGAAAGATGGATTTTATTATGGTCAACAAAAATATTTTTTTTTAAATCCTAATTGTCTCTAATTGTGAAGCTAACTAAAAAAGGTGGAATTGAAAACGCTAGAAAAAAGACTTACCCGAAAGCAAATTTTTAAATCCTAGTTCTCCAATCCGCGATCTTCAGGCTCTAAGTATTTCCTTCACAATAAACACACAAGTTAAAGAACCAAAATAATTAAAACCTACTTAAGCACCCTCTCCGGCAATGGCGCCAAAAACTTGATGCGTCATAAACATGTACCAAAAATATTGCAAGTGCACAACCGTGTCAAGTTATAGTATAAAGATATCGATCCACGAGGAAGGTGTTTTGTAGGAGAAAATATAAAATCGGTTCTTATGTTCTGTGCGTGACAAATAAGAGTGATGAGTGAATGCGATTGTGAAGAGATTGAGAGAGTGAAAATGATGCGTAAATAGGCGCAAAATGTAAGTAAGAGTGGATGTGACAAAGAATGAATGTGATCAATAAGGCAAGAATGAATAAAACCGAGAAACAAATGAAAATCAAGAATGAAAAAATAAAATTCAAGAATAAAAGAAAATGCAAGAAATTAAAGATGGTGGATTCAATTATAGATATGGGTGATCTAAAATTGAACCCACTTCTTTAGAAAAGGGTAATTCCCTAGAGGATTCTAGCCTAAAGACGAATCAAACAAAATAAAAATAAACAAAAATCAAAACTAAACCCAAGAGGGTTCTAGCCTCAAGGTGAATAGTGCAAAAAATTAAAATCTAACTACAAAATAAATTGTAAAATCTAAACTACAAAATAAATTACAAGAATTAAATACAAGAAAATAAATCTACTCTATAAGCATGAAATAAATCTAATCTATAAGCATGAAATAAATCTAAGACAAGAGGGTTCTAGCCTCTTGGCTATTTAACAAGAAAATAAAATCTAACTATAAGCATAGAAAGAAATCTAAACTAATAAGCAATAAAAAAGAAATAAAAGAGAAAAAGAAAAGAAATGTAAACCTCTAAATAATTCTTCATCTTCGTCTTCATCATCCAACAAAGAGAAGAAATATTTAAAATGGTGAAAAAATTATTATTATTAATTGTAATAAAAAGTTATAAATTTGGAAGGCCTTCTCAATTAAGAGTAGTCCTCCTTTCCAAAAGGAGTTACAAAAATTTTCACCCCTCTAACCCCTCACTCTCTACCCCTATTTATAGTAAACATCAGTGAATGTGAGCCATTGGATCAAAATCTTATCCAAAACAATTGATTTTCAGCCATTGAAGCATAACAGACTCCGTTGGTATCGATGCCAGCATCGATAGGGGTATCGATGCTGGCATCGATATGGGCATCGATGCTAGCATCGATCCCCCCATCGATGCTGGCATCGATGTCAGCTATTTCCTGGTTGTTGTCCGCAGATCCCTCTTGAGTTTGCTCTTGGGCTTGGGCCTTGGACAATTTCTTGGCAATTTTGGGCTTTAATACTTCATTAAATATTTGAAATAAATTGTTTGGCTTCATGGACTTCATTTCTTCAATAAATCAAGGGGTTTTTGTTGAGAGATGGGAGTTTGAGATTTATTCTTCATTAACCTGTATTTAAAGATAAAAGCAATTATTAGTGGCATATTTATTCCTATAAAATAGATAATGAGGGTATAAAATTATAATAAACTGTGATTATCAATGTTATTCAAATTAATTCAAACTTATCTCAACAGAAAGGCAATTGAGTCTAGTTTTAGGAATAGAAAGAATTTCATGCATGCATGGTATATGTTGAGATATATGCTCTTTACAAAGGACATGACTCAGACAGACAGTTTCAGACACATGCACTGTATTAAATCATACTTTAAGACTAGTAAATGATTTTAGAATTAAACAAACAGGGTCTCAAATGAAAGCCACAAAATTCTAGTTTCTATAACAGAAAGAATTTCATCATTTGAATATGTCCAAAGAAAGTTATGATCGTTTTACTAGGAGAGTATCTTGCTGGAAATTTCTGTACGAATTTCTGTTTCAACATAAAATTAACATGCAACCCATATTTACACTAATCCAAAGTAAGATGATTAATATTTGATCACATAAGGCTTATAAACCAGTAAAAATTATATTTTATATACTCATAGATATAAAGATCATGTTTTTATAACTAATTATGGACATGCAAGGACCAATCCTTGCTTCAAAGTAACATGCAATGATAAAATCCTCACATGCAAGGCCAAAACCAAATTAGATCATATAATTTCAGTTTAATATACTTAATAATAACATGAAAAAGAGCATTATACCTAGGGTTGAGACTTTCTCCATTTTCTCCTCTAAAATCCTCCACTATCTTCTTTCTCCTCACCTTCTTCTTCAATCTTTAGAGCTCAAGAGATGATGCTTATGGAAATCTATGAAATTTTTTTTTTTTTTGAACAAGAGGAGATGAGCTTGGGATGTTCAGAGGAGAGGGAGGAGGTTTTGGAGTGATTTTTCTTCTTTTATGGCAAAAAAAAAAAGAAGTGGAGTGCACATATATATAGGCCATGTGAAGAGAAATCTTCAATTTGGCCAAAGTTGAGGGGTTTTATGCAAAATTTCCCCACTAACATGGCTAAAAAAATATAATAACTATGTTAATTAGAGAGTTTCACATTAGGTATTTAATAATTTGGTTATCTCTAATCAAGGTTTAAAACATGGTTAACTTAGGTTTACAAGCTAAGTTTGTATGCATACTATGACTTAGTTAACTAGATCATAATATGAAATTTGTCTAAGTTAAAATCCTCATGCTAGAAGATTATATGGAATACAAAAAGGAAAGAATTACTAATTTATAGATAGGTATTGCTAATGGTATCCGGTCATCGGAAGGGGAAAAAGCAATGTTACATCACCTCCTCGAAATTCATATGGCTTTTCAGCATCCATACACCTGAGCATGCTCTCGACTTATTCTCCTTGGCGGATTAAGTCTTTCCACGAGTGAGCTACGACTGCACCCATATTAGATAGGATGTCGATGAAAAGATTGTTCGGGCACATCTCAATGAGAGTGGCCTTAGAAACCTGATCATGTGTATGCAGCGATCGGTTCCTGAATCTCTTGACAAAGTGGCTCACAGACTCTGTCTTCTTCTACTTTATAGCTAGCAGGATGGCCACATATACTTCTTTATCATCGTCGAAGAATCTGTCCATGAAGAGCCTTTCTATATCCTTCCAGCAGGTGATGGATTCAGGCTCCAATCTGCGAAACCATTCAAAAGCGACCCCCTTGAGGGTGCCAATGAACAGTCAAGTCATAATGGGATAATTTCCCACTATGTGTCCAGTTTACGCCTGGAAATAGTAGATATGTTGGGTAGGAGAACCCTTGCCGTTGAACTACAGGAGGTCCAGTGGCTGAAACTTCGCCGGGTAGGAGACTGTATCCCATTCGATCAGATATGGTCTGACAACCCCCAGGTTGTTCATGTGCTTCTGGGCTTCAAGGCGTCGAGTTGATTTTGGAACTCGTCGAGCCTTTTGTCTCTTGGATTATTACTCGAAGATGACGCTCCTCTAGATGACTCGGATGAGGAGTGAGAAGGAGTAGGCGCCCGCTCTTTGTGCTTCAAGGATTTCTGCAAAGTCCGCGAAGTCCTCCCTTTCTTCTTCTTCTTCTCGCTTAGAAGCTGCTCCAACATATTCTTCAGGGAGTTGATGGTTGCTTGTTGCTCATTGAATCTCCTGGATATCTCATTAGGGATTTCGGTCATGTGCACATTTGCGTGCTCACCCTGAACTAAGCTTGAGGCTTGCGACGTCGCTACTTCCGAGCAATCATCGTCGTCATTGTCAGAGATGGGTGCTAGGCGCGTGTAGTCAAACGGAATGGCCACCCGGTGCGAGTGTGTTGGTAGATACCTTCACGCTCAATGGCCTTGGACTTTCCCGTCACATTGACAGTTGCGACGGGGAACTCCCCATCATTGGAAGCTTGTCTCTTCTGACGATTGCGTCTTTGACGAGGATGTCTTGACACTGCACCACACTGACATCCAGTGAGTACATCCATAATAAGCTTCTCGCAGCGCTACCGAGGGATTGCCTTGCATATAGTGCATTTGTGAGTCAGGCATTCTCTGGGATCCGCAAGTGTTAGAATCTAATGAGCTTGCCTTGACAGGCTAGCCTGGGCATGTCGGCTAAGTTCAGCGTGGCGAGGCCCACCCTGTTGCGTAAGATTGGTGCAGTGTGCTGGTCTGGCGAGCTGCCGCTTCAGGCGAAGGTCGGCTTGCAGACGAAGTTAGGCCTTTTGGTGAACTTGGGCATGTTGGCGGAGTTCGAGCTGTCAAGCGAGCTTGATGATGTTCGCTTGTTTTATGAAGTCCTCCTGAACTACAGAGTTCACCATATTTGCTAAGTTCGCCAAATTTGGGAAGCTCGCCTAAAGAGAGGAGCCCGCCTGCGTAGGTGGGCTTGCCTGAGTTGCGGAGTCCACCCAGATGGGGAACTCTGCTACTGTAGGAGAGTCCGCCTAAATAGGTGGGCTCTCCTGAGTTGCAAACATGGCCCGTAAAGTGAAGTCCTCCCGAATTGGGGGCCTCGCCGACTCATCTAAAATGGGTAGCTGACTTGTAGAGTTAATCCCGCCTGACTTGTCGAGTTCGTCTGAATTGAGGAACTCGCCTGATCGATTCAATTCACCAAAATTGAAAGACTTATGTTTTGGTCGGGTCTCTTCAGGCCTGAATAGTAATTCAGGCCATCATAGGGGACGGGGGCTTGCGTCTTTTGGCGTGCGAGAGATTGTCATCGTTGCTTCTTAGCTCTTTTAGAGAGGGGGTGACTTATGTCGACGGCAAAGGCGAGGTCGCCGACGTGCACCAAGGTCTCCTCTTGCATGGGGGCCTGCGGGGATCGTTCAACAATCCATCAAGCAGCCCTTAAACTTGCATCCCTTGCCTTTGGCTCATCCATGATGGGCTTGGGGGAGATAGAACCCCCTATGCTTGCTCGAGTGGAGTTCTCCGGCGTGGTTGTCTCGGCCACTTGAGGCTGGGCCACACGCGTAACTCTGTAGCACTTGCGAGACGCATTGCCGCCAGAAAAGGATGAAGATAAGTATTCCTCAAACTCGATCACGAGTGACTCAACAGTTGTCCCCGTCGCAATTTCGTCAAACTGTACCACCACCATTTCGGTTGAAGAAATGGTTTCTCCCACTGTGGTCATCATCTTCTGTTGGATGTAAAAAATTGACTTCCTGGTGAGGGGTTGTTTGTGTTTATAAGAATAGTTTATTACAAACTACAATCAATGTTTTACAACAGAGGAGAAGGGAATGACCCTTCTTGTTTAATGTGGGTTCGTCGACAGCAGTAGGACGCCTCCCATGGTGCTTGAGCCAAGTTTGCTTCCCTTGGACGATCTGTTCGAAGTTGCGGTTGAGCTTCAGTACACGGTAGAAGCTTTGGTATGGTTGAGTTCGACTACCTGATCTTGAGAAATATCAAGGTTGGAAGCTTAGAGAGGGCTGTGATTATAAGAGTTTGCAAAGAGCCAATGAGCCTCAGATCTAAGAGTTCAGATCGAGTCTATCTCAACAATCTAAACTTACAGCCAGGAATGTTCTACCAAGCAAGTGAGCCAAAACAAGTCTCTGATTAAAGAGCCTTGAGTATGAAGAATGCCCCGTCAACCCACAATCAGTCGCCAGCCCCTAGCTCTCCAGTTTCAAAAGAGCTGTCGAGAATAAAAATATTCCAAGCCCCGCATCACAATCATAGCCAGCCAATAGGAGAGCTAAAGATAGTTAAGTCTCTGCAATCTTCAAGCCGAGCAAATGAGGGAACCTTTAGCAAATGAGCCAAGGTTCACGCTTTGGAAGTGGATGATTAGCCAACCAAAACTAGGCAGTCAATCAACCCCTTTCACATTGGCTGAAAGTGGCTTTAAATAGGCAAGTGATGGCATGGGCCATCCCTTGACTTGTGGGATTTGACCACTGGTAGACCATGCCTCCCTAGTTGTGGGATGTGACTACCTACAGGGTCCTACCAACCCCCCTATTCTTGTAGCTTGCCAGCCGCCCTCTTCTTATAGCCATCAATGGCTATTAGGAGAGTTCTGGCCATACCTAGCCTAGGTGAGGAGCGCCATGCTCTTTAGCTATGGGATGTGACCGTTGATGTGACTTTCCTATACTCCAAGTGGGTAGCTGACAAGTGAGCTTGACTAGGCGTTCAGACGAGCTGGCTCTTGGGTCTGCAGTCGAGCTTCAAGCTATTAGACGAGTCCGACTCGTGCTGGCTAGTCGGCCAAACAGGCGGGGTTGTCGAGTCGTCTCGGTCGAGTCGTCTTCGGGGGGGCGACTAACTCATGCT
>NC_033800.1:11415067-11427600 GCF_001876935.1 Asparagus officinalis | reverse complement strand
CCCTTTGAGTCAACACGAGAGGTCTTAGCCACATTCGAATCGACGAGGTCACCCTTCGAGTCGACACAAGAGGTCTCAGCCGCATTCGAGTCGATGAGGTCGCCCTTCGAGTTGACACGAGAGGTCTCAGCTCTTTGGTCTTGTCCTGAGGTCTCTGAGGCGAGGGCGAGTCGACACAGGGGGTTTCATCCACCTAGATCTTCAAAGTGCTGACTGAGACCACCCTTCGAGTTGACGAGGGGCTCTCGACGAGTCGACTCCGGGAAGAGGAGTTGACTAAGGCCGCCCTTCGAGTCGACGAAGGGCTCTCGGCTGGCCCTTCGAGTCGACGAGGGAGGGCTGAGTCGGCTGGACCCTAAGGGAGTCGTCTTGCCTTCCCACAGATGGACCCTTAAGCTCTTTTGCCTGTTCCATGTTGCTGTGTAGGGATAAAGGCAATTTTTATTGCCTACATAGTCATATCCCACAAATCAAGGGATGACCCATGTCATCCCTTGCCTATTTATAAGACATCCTTGCCCACGTGAAGGGGGGGGGGACAGATTCTATTCCTCTTCTTGGAAAAAGAACTGATCGGGGCTGCTACTGAGATTGGTTGGGCTGAATTCATGTTGCCGACTAGTCTTCCAGCTCCTAAAGGTTGAACCTTGGCTCACTTGCTAAAGGCTCCCTTGTTGAAGGAGACTCGTCTAAACTCTCAGGCTTGAGACTCTCAAGCTCTTTGCAGACTCTTGCATAATAGCCTTTTGCAGACTCGTCTGAGCTCTCAGACTTGAGCCTCTTAGGCGCTTTGCAAGCTCTTGCATAGTAGCTCTCTCCAAGCAGTCGGCCCACAAGCACAAGCACTTGTTTGGCCTCAGGTAGACTCGAACCCAATCTCTTGCATAGGCTTGCTAAGATTAGAGAAAGGAAGAGTAGAGATAATATTAGCTATATTAAAAGTGAAGATGAAAGAGTTCTAGTAACCGACGGGGAAATAAAAGAGAGATGAAGGAGTTACTTTCGTTAATTGTTTAATGATAGCCAAACAAGTTAGCAAAATAGAGATTGTAAAAAAAGGATATTGTCAAAAAAATTAGGGTTAGCGAGGTTAAAGATGCTCCAAAGAAAATAAAAAGTAAAAAAGCCTTAGGACCGGACAGTATCCCTATTAAAGTTTAGAAATATCTTGAAAATATAGGCCTAGGATGGTTAACTAAATTATTTAATAAGATTATCAAGAAAAAGAGAATGCGGATGAGTTATAGAGAGAATAAAGGAGATATAAAAGAATAAAGGATCTATATATGTTTTTTGGAGAGGATAAAGGAGACAAGAATAAAGGAGATACAAAAAGTTATTCAAATTATCGAGGTATAAAACTCATGAGTCATATTATGAAACTTTTGGAGAGGATAATTGAGCAAAGACTAAGAAAGAAGACAAGTATATTTAAAAATAAATTTAGTTTTATGCCTGGGAGGTCAACTATGAAACTTATACATATTTCGAGACGATTGATGAAGAGATATAGAGAGAAGAGAAAGGATCTATATATGTTTTTTATCGTTCTAGAAAAAGCTTATGATAAGGTGTCTAGATAGATAATGTGGTGAATTTTAGAAAAGAAACATGTATTATGTATATTGATGTGATTAAAGGATATGCATGATAGGATAATAACTAGAGTAAGAACTAATGAAGAAAAGACTAAGCCATTTTCTGTTATGATAGTTTTACACCAATGATCAGCCTTAAGTCCTTATCTTTTTGCATTAATTATGGACCAACTTACTAGGCAAATTCAAGATAAAATCTCATGGTGTATGTTATTTACAGATGATATAATGGTAGTTAATGAAACTAGAAGAGATATAATTTTTAAAGTACAAAGATAAAGACAAGCTCTTGAATCTAAAGATTTTAGAATTAGCAGAATAAAAAAGAATATAAGGAGTGTATTTTTAGTAAAACTAGAAAAAGAAGAGAGCTTATGATACATATTGATGGTCAAGAAATGTCTAAAACTAATCATTTTTACCATTTAAGATCAATTATTAAGCATGGTGGTGAGATAGAATTGGGATAGTTAAAATGAAGTACTTCAGGTTTTTTATGTGATCGTAGAATACCAATGAAATTAAAGGGAAAAAATCCATAGTACAGTTATAAGACCAACTATATTTTATAGGTCAGAGTGTTAGGCAATTTAAAAATAACATGTTTAAAAAATGTGTAGCAGAAATGAGAGTGTTGCAATTATTTTGTGGGTATAAACTAAAAGATAGGATAAGAAATGAGTGCATCAGTAGTAAATTAGAGGTTGCTCCTACTGATGATAAAATGAGAAAAATAAATTAAGATGGTTTAGTCAACGACGACCACTTAGTGCGCCGGTTAGGAAAAATAATAATATTATAGTTAATGGGGCACATAGATCTAGATATAGATCTAAAATGACTTGGTTAAAAGTGTTAGAATTAGTATTTGGGTTAATAGGCCCGGACCCATTAACCCATTAGCCTATTTACCCATATGTACTCCTATATAAACCCATGTGGATGAATAAAATGGTTAGACTCTGATTTTTTCACTTCTAATATAGTATCAGAGCAAATCTCCAAAACCCTAACCCTACTGCCTCCAAAACCCTAGCCGTCAAACAAAAAAAATATTGTTGTTCTACGAAACCCTAACCCTTACCATTGGCGGTCTTCCTCCTCTCAGATCCCGATCCTCGGCGGTGGCATCTAGTCCTTGTCTTCTTCGCGAGCCGCCGCTGCCAGATCTCCTTCGAAGCACGCCATCGTCTTCGAAGCTCGTCGCTGCTTCACTCGTCATCGTCTTCGAAGCTCACCAACCCCAAATCTCCTTCGAAGCTCTCTGATACCGCCCTTGGATCTTCCAGATCTCCTTCAAAGCTCGCCAACGCCGCCCTTGGATCCCTCTCAGTGCTCCCGATGCCTCATGGAAGATTTGGGCTTGGTTAGCCTGCGGGGCCTCCTTTTGTTGTGTTCTTTTCTTTATTTTTTTATTTTTTAGTTCTACCGCTGTTGTTTTTGTTGAGTTTGGCCCTTTCTTTTGTTGGGCCTTCTTTTGTTTGACCTTTTTGTATGCTTGTCTGAGCTTGATGAAAGAGTCTACAAAAATAAATATAAAAAAACAAACAAAACAAAACAAAAACAAAAACAAAAACAAAAACAAAAACGAAAACAAAAAAAACTTTGAGTTAAATGATTAACCTTCGGATTCTAACCTTCAGGTTCTTGAACACTCACCTTAGGGTATTTTATTCTAACCTTCGGGTTTCATCTTAACCTTTGGGTTCTTGCACACTAACCTTCGGTGTCTTTCATTCAAACCTTCAAGTTTTATAAAAGAAGATTACGGTTCTTCTACTACCGTACTATCTTGTTCTACAACAATGACGTGATCTGACATCTCTTCTGCTGCCACTACCACACCTACTATTGTTGAGATTTTTGCACCCAAAGTTGTTTTGGGTACCATTGTGAAGTTAAATAGCACTAACTATCTCCTTTGGGCACAGGTCTTTCGCATCTTCATTGGAGCTCTAAACAAATTAACTCATCTTCTGGCTCCTCCTCTTGCTTCTGCTGACCCTATATATCTCGTATGGATATCTGCTGACTGTTGTGTGATGACTTGTTTTCTTAATAGCATGGAAGCACATATCACTAGCAGTGTCATGTTCTCGACTACTGTAAAAGAAATGTGGGATAATTTAAAATTATGTATGGTAATGAGAAGAATGCATCCCGTGTATTAGAGCTATATGAATGACTTTTTTCTCATAAATAGGACGATCGCTCTATTCCTGAGTACTTTGGTGAGCTGAAGGGTCTGATCGATGAATTAGAGATGCATCAGCCTACCGTTATGGATGCACCAATGTTATTGGGATATCGTCGGGACCTAGCAGTGTCCAAGTTCTTATCAGGTCTGAGTCCCACTTTACAGTCTCAAATACGGGGATAAATACTAGGAGGAGATACTATTCCTTCCTTAACTGCTACTTTCTCCAGAGTTATGCATGTAACTACTAGGATTACTACTGCATCACCCACACCGTCTACTCCGTCACTTGATCAGTCTTCTATGTTCTACGAACGTGGCAGAGGTCACAGTCATGGTCGGGGACGTGGCCGCGACATAAGTGGAGGATGAGACTCTTTTGGTGGAAGAAAAATTGACTTAGATAGGAATATGCGTCAATGCCAACATTGTGAAAGAACTGATCATATATCTGAGAAGTGCTGGAAAAAGTTTGTTCGTCCTACATGAGCCCAGATAGCTGATATTACATCTGCTGCTTCTCCTACAACTACTCTAGCTTCCTCCACAGTTCAGATTTCTCAGGCTGAGTATGACCAGTTGCGTCAACTTGAGCCCTCTCAGAATAGTCATTCTTCTACTCATGCATCCTCTTTAGGTATGGATGCCTACATTGCCTCTCCTCACAGACCATGGGTTTTAGATTCTGGTGCTTCTTCTCACATGACAGGTATAAAGGACCACTTTGTTTCCTTAAAATTTTCTGACAAATTTCCATCGGTCCGTATTGCTGATGGTACATACTCTTCAGTTCTTGAAGATGGAGTAGTCCATGCTACTTCATCGCTGACTCTTACTGACGTCTTATATCTTTCAAAATTTCCTGTTAGCTTATTGTCCATCAGTCAGTTCACCAAACACAATAACTATAAAGTAACATTCTTTCCTTCTTATTGTGTTTTTCAGGACCTAGCAACTGGGATGAAGATTGGTTCGGGGTATGAGAGAGGAGACATGTACTATTTGGCCGACAATATGCCCGCTACTGGTCTTGTTGCAGATAAGTTTGGTCATTCTTTACTATGGCATCAACGTCTTGGTCATCCCTCGTTATCGAAGCTTCGGTCAGTCATTACTATCCAGTCTTCTGTCTCTTCTTTAGGATGTGAGTCTTGTGAGCTGAGTAAGCACCATCGTGCTACCTATCAGAGTTATGTTGATAAACGCAGTAGTTCTGCGTTTGAGTTAGTCCATTCTGACGTTTGGGGTTCTTGTCGTATACCTTCCGTGAGAGGTTATAAATATTTCATTATCTTTTTTGATGACTTCTCTAGTATGACTTGGCTTTATCTATTAAAAGAGAGATTTGAGGTTTCAACTATTTTTGAAATGTTTTACAATGAAATCAAAAATCAAATTTTTACCCCTATTCGTATCCTTCATACCGATAATGCCTTGGAATACATGAAAAATGATATCTCTCGTTTTTGTGCAAATATGGGTATTCTCCATCAAACTTCATGCTCTCACACTTCAGAAAAATGATATCTCTCGTTTTTGTGCAAATATGGGTATTCTCCATCAAACTTCATGCTCTCACACTTCACAACAAAATAAATATGGGTATTCTCCATCAAACTTCATGCTCTCACACTTCACAACAAAATGGAGTTGCTGAGAGGAAGCGTAGACGTATTTTAGATGTTGCTAGAACCCTGATGATACATATGAATGCTCTAAAGTATTTATGGTCTGATGTTGTTCTCAATGCATGTTTCCTGATCAATAGGATGCCCTCTTCTGTTCTTAATGGTAAAATACTATTCACCTACATTTATCCTAAGAAACATCCCTTTCCTGTGGTTCCTCGTGTTTTTGGTTGTACCTGTTTTGTTCAGGATTTGTCTCCGGGACTGGATAAATTGTCTCCACGATCTATTAAGTGTGTCTTTGTAGGATCTTCACGTACCCAAAAAGGTTATCAGTGTTATAATCCATCCACCCGGAGGTATTTTGTGTCCGCCGATGTTACTTTTTTTGAGTTTGTTCCATATTTCTCTTCGGCTGGTTCACCTCCAAACTGTCAATCCATGTGTACCTCTTCTATCTATTGCTCCTACTACTGTTCCATTGCTTTCTTCTGTTCCTTCTGCTGATGGATCTTCTCCAAGATTACAAGATGCCTTTACTGTGCCACCTGCATCACTGCCACTACTGACGTATTATCGCTGTCCAAAAGTTTTTGTCCCTCTCTCTGTTCCAACCGAACAATCATCTCCCGTTGCAGGTCTGCATCCTTCTAATATTTATATTTCTTCTCATCTGGATATTCCAATTGCACATCGGAAAGGTAAACGGTCTTGTACTAATCATTCTATATCTGATTTTGTTTCCTATGTTTGTCTTACTCCCTCTTCTCGTCAATTTGCTTTGTCCTTGTCCTCTATATCTCTACCTAGGTCATATGAGGAGGCTGTGTTAGTTCCTGCTTGGAAACATGTCATGGATGAGGAGATGAATGCACTTATTTCTAGAGGGACTTGGGATCTTGTACCTTTTCCTAAGGGTGCTACTGTGGTTGGCTGTCGGTGGGTTTATATATTGAAGTATCGCACAGATGGTTCGGTTGATCGCTATAAAGCTCGTCTTGTTGCTAAGGGTTATACTCAAACCTATGGGGTCGACTATCTTGAGACGTTCTCTCCTGTTGCCCGTCTCAATTCTATTCGCCTACTTTTCTCTATGGTTGTTAATCTGAACTGGACCATGTTTCAGCTGGATGTTAAAAATGTCTTCATGTATGGTGACTTGCAGGAGGAAGTCTATACGGAGCAACCTCCGGGGTATGTTGCTCACGGGGAGAATATTGTCTATAGGCTTAAAAGGGTGATTTATGGTCTCAAACAGAATCCACAAGCATGGTTTGAGAAATTTAGTACTGCTATATCTGGTGTCGGTTTTAAAAGGTGTCAGTCTGGTCACTCAATCTTCATCCGACACACTAAATCTAGTTTGGTGATTCTGACAGTATATGTTAATGACATTATGCTAACTGGGAATGATCTTGCTCCCTTAGCTGATACTAAGGAGTACCTTTCACATCACTTTGTGACCAAAGATATGAGAAAACCCGAATACTTTCTTGGGATTGAGATTGCATATCAAAGGGACTGTTTGCTTCTATCTCAAAGGAAATATGTATTGGACTTGTTAGAAGAAAGGGCCTTTCGGGGTGTAAGCCAGCAAACACTCCAAATGGAGGTGAATGTGGATCTGTGGCGTGATAATAGTCCTCTCATAGATGATGCAGGTCCATATAGGAGATTGATTGGCAAGTTGATCTATCTTACTGTGACCAGGCCTGATATTACCTTTCCAGTGGGAGTATTAAGCAGATTTATGCATAAACCTAGAGAGGTTCACCGGACTGATGCTCTAAGGATTTTAGCTTATGTTAAAAGCTGTCTTGGAAAAGGATTATTGTATAAGAAATAAGGAAATTTACACATCTCTGTATTTTCTGATGCTGGGTATGCGGGAGACATAGGAGATAGAAAGTCTACTTCTGGATTTTACACCTTTATTGGAGGAAATCTGGTTACTTGGAGGAGCAAGAAACAAGATGTAGTTTCTGGATCTAGTGCTGAGGCAGAATACGGAGCTATAGCTCACACTGCTTGTGATATGATATGATTGCAAAAGCTGTTGACAGAGCTTGGTTTTACTCAGCATGAATCTATGCTTATGCATTGTGATAACCAGTCAGCTATGTATATTGCAAAGAATCTAGTGTTTCATGAGAGAACTAAGCACATTGAAGTTGATTGTAATTTTGTTAGAGATGCTTGGGAAAAGAAAGTGATCTCTCTTCAGTTCACTCCGTCTTCAGAACAGTTAGCTGACATTCTCACTAAAGCTACCTCACTGTTTTCCATTCCGTGTAACAAGCTGGGCATGGTTAATATATACGCTCCAGCTTGAGGGGGAGTGTTAGAATTAGTATTTGGGTTAATGGGTCCAGACCCATTAACCCATTAGCCTATTTACCCGTATGTAGTCCTATATAAACCCATGCGGATGAATGAAATGGTTAGACCCTGACTTTTTTCACATCTAACAAAAAGCAACTAAGAAAGATAGGCTTATAACTAACTTGACGGAGGAGATGACCTATAATTGAAT
Source organism: Asparagus officinalis (assembly GCF_001876935.1). Classification (NCBI taxonomy): domain Eukaryota; kingdom Viridiplantae; phylum Streptophyta; class Magnoliopsida; order Asparagales; family Asparagaceae; genus Asparagus; species Asparagus officinalis. The sequence continues at coordinate 11,419,644 of NC_033800.1, read as the reverse complement.
GAAATAAAAGAATAAGATTCATGTAACGACTCCAAGCATTTGGGATAAATGTTAGGTTATTATTGTTGTTGCTGTTGTACCTTATTTTGGGTGTCCAGCAAGCTCTATCAATGTTAAACTCTCAAAATATTAATGCTGGACTGTTATCAGTCACAACTTCATAAATAAAAGAAATAAGCATAAAGAGAAGCACCCCAAAAAAATGACGCAATTATCATTGTATAAATAAATATAATATATTACATCAATATTATTGTTAGGCCTAACTGAAAAACCATCAGAAGGCGGCCCATCTAAATTTTCTTTTGGAGGGTTGATGTACAAAGAAAGGCTGAGGTTATATTCACTTAGTAACTATCTTCCAACTATGTAAGTCGATATCCATCTTCTGAGGCCTCTCTCAGAGCTTGAGTCACCTTTTTTTTTCTTTCTCAGGTAACTTCTCCAATTGCACAGTTACAGGGAACTTATCCCTGAGAACTCGATTTCTACAGAACTCTGTTCCTTTGAACAGAAGATGAGTAAGGCAGACAACTCCATGCATAATAATACTGTAAAAGCAACTGAAGATTAGATAATTGCAGATAAATAAAAAGCATTCTACTTTCTGAAGATTTAATGACCAAATAATAACCACCTCATCCATCAATTTCGTCAGGTATTTTAGCCTTGCCTAGATAAACCAGTTGCATCTCCTCTCTCCAAATCTGCACATTTTAAATGAGAGAACAAAATTGATGATCTAATACTTTCATTTCATCTAAAAGAAAAATGCAAGGAGAAGAAAAACAAAATCTCGTAAAGGTTTATGTACCATGTCACGGAACTGTAACCGAATGTGTGGCACATTGGTCTTATGAATGTCATTGCCATCGGGTCCTCTTTTATAGTAGTTTTTCCCAATCCAATGAGACTATAGAACAAACTTCAGTAAGATTAAGAAATGGGAAAAGCCGAAAAGCAACTAAAGATAAGCATTTTACATTTTTACTCTAATTGGTGAAACTGAATGGCCTACAGCAAATGGACTTCAGTAAGATTAAGATATGGGAAAAACAACTAGCGATAAGCACTTTATACTCAATGATGAAACTGAATGGCCTGTATGTTCACTGAATTGTGAATCAAGATAACATTCTCGAATTCACAGCAATAGCATTATCTATTAACATATGCTCTCAAGAGTACTGGATGCTCACTGTTCAATAAATTTCAGAACCATTCATTACAAGAGAAGCTTCCAATTGTTTAAACAGTTGAAATATGCTCAATTCTATTATTCTGACCATGAAAACCAATCTGAACACATTTCCAAAGCGATAGTACCGTAGAAAGGATATGCACATTAACAAAGAATTGCCAATTAGCACCAGTGACTTGGATAGAAAGATTGCCAGAGCTAGCATCCATAAAGTCATAACGGTAATTTTATCTAACAATTTGGAGTAAATTACTCTTCTTCAAGAAAATTTATATCAATATCAATAGCACATAGTAGCTAAGCCCTGAAGCATTTTGAACTTCACATACCTTAAAAGCATGTGAAAAGCCAGATTGGTAAACTGAATTCCTAGCAATCTCACATAAATCACATGCACTCAGCTTCCATAACTGTTAAAAGAAAAAGAAAGATTTAACATCTCACAGGTACAATATAAAGAAGAATCGTGAGAAGGAGCTTTACCGAAGCTGCAATGCTGTATTCCTCCACCAATGGTTCTTTGGTAAAATGGATTTGCAATGGGTCATCAGTTGACAGAGAAACATTAAGGCCCCGTAAGAAAAACATTGGAAAAGGATTTCGATGATAATCTAGAAATAAGGAATTGTTGCTCAATGGAGACATTGCAAGGCCAATCTGGGCAAAAAAAAAATGGCCATCAGTTTTACCTTTGAAAGAACTAAGCGTACAGCAGTACAACATTTTCAAATAAACCCCAGCCCACACACACAATTTATGGAAATAATAACCCTAAACATCAACAGAACAAAATGCTAACGAGAGCAGAGCAGGTACAAATAGTGAAAGAGGCCAGCTAAGGTAAACTGCTAGCAAGAGATGCAACAAATTACTTGAGCAAGATAATACAAATACTGCAGCACGGGAGACTTTCTCAGGTTGATTCCATGAGCAATGTTGTGAGCGAGAAGAAACGTTGCAGCAAGGTGATCAATATCACCAGCCTGCCAATGAAAAGAAAATAATGAGAAAAATTGCTGCACAGAAGGTTAAAAAAGGATGATGTTTTGGTCAGTACCTCCCCAGAATGAGGGCGAAATTTGATCGTGGTCATTCCCTTTGATTCCCGGAGCTGATACATTTTTCAACAGAGAGATGATTAGTTACCATTTGAGTCTCAAACAGTTGTAGACTGCAAGATATCTTGTTGTAAATGCTAAAGGTGAAGGTTAGCTCGTTTCTTTAAAAGAAAACTCAGTTATAGAATGAGAACCTTGTTTAGTGTGTATAGGTTTGCATAGCAGTAGTAGGAATAATATGAAAATGCAGGATTAAACATGTTGGTCCATTGCGCCGGAGTAGGCATGTGCTTTGTTGGACGCCTTTCAGGTTTGCTTTCGTCATCCACCAAATCCAACCCTACAACCTAAAGTAACAGAGGCAGCAGCATTAATGACGAGATACGAGAAAGCTGACACTTCATCAATGAGGGAAATGAAAATTAAGAACTAGAAACAATAGAATCGAACAATAGAAAATAGACAAAACTCAAAAATGCACGAGAGAATATCACAATAAATAAATAGCCGCAGAAGGAGAATGTCACTCTCCATTGAAAAGAAAGTTAACAAGGCCATACTTCATGATGGAATAGAACGTACTTGTTAAGGCATTAGCCTAGTGTACATACAGAGAGCACAAAAGAGCAAACACTCGCATGGTGTACAATAAGAACAGGTCATATATGCAAGTATGCTAACTCATATCATTTATTACAGATTAAACCATTATTTATAGGCAAATTAGTTGGGCAATAGCTCTGGTTATATATATATATATATGAAAAAAATGTATGAGCTAATAGCCCATTTTGCAAAATGGGCTACCAGCTCAATGTGCCATGTGAACCCATTTCCTAGTCACATCAGGTTGGGGCTCATTTTACAAAATGAGCTGCCAGCTCTTACCCAGTACACACACACACCTTTCTTTCTCATTCGAGCTTGAGGAAATGATCAAATGAGTGGATCCAGTCAACATTAAGCAGAAATGGAAGAATAAAGATGCAAGAGGTGACATGCCTAAAAATTTTCATTTATTATTGCATCCCTTATTAAAAATATTAAGTCCCTAATCAGCACAAAATTAAAAATACTGTACCAAGTACCCCCAAAAAATTGTTTCTAGAGTATGCTAGGTTAGCAAATTTTGTGGGCAAACTATCAAGGCGATTGCATACATTGTTTAAAGAAGCACAGATAAACAGTTGCTGAATAAATATGACCTGGACAAACCTGTTTTAAGAATACATGTAATTGAGGATGTGAATCTGGGTCGACAGTAACCTCAAAAAGGGGAAGGAAAATATTGTCAAGAATGTTTTGAAATGATGTAACTATCCCCATTTCCTTGTATATATTGTATAATCGTGGAATCTGCAAAAGAAAAAAGAAACCAGAATCATATCCATGTTTTTCCATCACAGTATGCTGACAGCTATATACTTGCATCACCATAAACATTAAGGAGTCAGCATCAAGAACATCATAATATTCATTACTATATGGTGTTTATAGAACAAAGAACCTGAACAAAAGCCAGACATTCTAGCCCATCCAAAACCATTAGACAAGTTTGTAATTAATTTTTAATACTTCCCCATAATAAACCATAACCACATAAGCTTGGAGTCAACTGGCTTTACTGTTGTGGTTATTCAAAAAGAAAAGGTTACAAGTTGCATCATCAGATGGGTGGTGCTTGATTATCAAAACAACAAGTTCAGCATTTAAAAACCAAACAATTGTTACATGAATAAGGGACCGAAAATCTAAGATGCCTGAATTACTTTGCACTGGTGCCTTTTCATTAGAGAAGATAAAAACAAGAAAGGGAATTGATAACCCCATTCATAACAGTTTATATTCCCATCAAGGGGCAGATGGGATTTTAGGAAGCTGCCAATATGTATGTGTATTTGTGTGTGCAAGATAAACACTTTATGACTTTAATTTGTGTGAAAGCAGCCGATATGTGTGTATATTTGTGTGTGAAGCTTGGTGATGAATATTCAGCCCCTCAGAAACTATTGTAGGCTGGTCATTTTCATGATTTGCACCAATTGTAATACTTTACACGCCAAAGATAGATGGATGAAGAACAGTATGCCATATACTCCATTTACTCAAAAATTCTTGTTGATTTAATTACAGAAGAACCATTCATTTCACAACTAGTTGATGCATGGCAAAAAATTTCCAATATCTTCATTTCCATCAAGGTCTACAAGAATCAGGATAATTATTTTGCTACTTTGCGGATAACCTATTGAATCATCCAATACAGTGTTTCGAGGGGCAAATGTAATTTCTACATCCAATACTCCCTAACCCCACAC
>NC_033800.1:11409220-11414965 GCF_001876935.1 Asparagus officinalis | reverse complement strand
ACCCCCCCCAACCACCACCACAAGCACCCACCCACCCAAACATCCAAACCCACCCCCTACATTCTTATACAACATAGAAAACCATATATATACACATATTTCTTTATATGTATGTTGAAGGAGGAGGACTACTGAAAAGGTTGGAAACTGACACACTTTCTCCACCCTTTTGGAAATATTACTGAGCTTGAGAAAGGGATATGAGCAATGAATGAGGATTGATGTTTCATAAAAAGCTAGGTTTTAGGAAATATGACTACGGACATCCAAAGGGCACATGAGACAACATGAACAGAAAAAAATAAATCATTGTGAAGCAGGATATGGAAATATGTTAACATATTCACATAAGCAAGTGATTACAACAATGGAACGCGACCTGACTAGCCATCAATGAGAAAGGTTCTAACGAAATAAAGGGAAAAACGCTTAACTATTTCCAGTAATAGATATGGAGAAAGATATAAGAGCCTAACGGAAAACCAATCTAATACGAGCCCGGGATGCCTATACATGTTTCGGAGGTGCTTATGTGAGTTAAAACTGTTTCTTTGGAAATGATAGAGCTTTGACACATCTTAGATACGTGTCCAAAACAATCAACGGGCTTGCTTTGAGCTGTCCATTCTTTGTATGGGATAGTGGGCATTGGAGGATGACTATGGCTTGAGGAACTGAAATGGTAATTTCTTGTAGACCCTTTTGTTTGCAGGGTAGCGTATGTATCTTTTGTAGGAATGGAGTTGAGGAGACAGTTGCACACTGCTACGATCCTTTTATCTTTTATTCTTCTGGTGTGTTGTCTTCCGTCTTTGTTGGGGTACGCTGCAAGTTTTGTCTTAGCCCTACCTTAAGAACCAACGTTCAGATGTGAACCTAAGAGTATCACATAAAGGAAATGCATACATAGAAAACCTCCATCAACAAAAGTTTGCTGGTAATTTTAGAAACATAGGCTAACATAAAAGTTCTCTTTCCCCGGATCCTCAGGCATCAGACACACATGTTAATTGAGTATATCAAAGTAGGAAGTGTTTTACCTAATAAGGAATTGATGCTATGAATTAAATAGAGAATTTGTTTTTTATCATTTAATGAGAAAACATGGATCGCAACTGATACCTGAATCAACCAAACAACATTTTCACTATACAACTCATTATTCACTATCCAGCTTGCTAATTGATCCCATTCACTCTGTTTCCTTCCATAAATTGATATCCTATATTCTGCCATCTGTAAAAAGTAAAAAAAAGTAAAAAATGCAGTCATCAAACTGTGATAATATATTATAAGGGAAGCGATAGAAAATAATAAGGCAACAATTTAAACAATTCCTGGTACAATGTTACAACATTAGGACACTAGATATTTCACTAGATAATTCACGTAAGAGAGAACAAAGCATTTTCACAAAAGCTTTGAGGAATTATCCTTGCGGCTAAAATCAGATACAAAAGAGCTGTTTTAAAATCTAATGCTATTGATTAAATGGAATTTTATCAATACTTGAAATGTTATCCTTTTCCAGATCAACTTACTATTCTCGTATTGAGAGTTTATTACATGCATTGCAACATGGAATGAACTATTGATTAATGATTAGTTCTTTCAAATGGCATGTATTTCATAAGTTGGGGAGGTTTTGTGTGCTATAACAGTCAATTTTATAATAAAGATTAAAGTGTATCCTACTGTAAGACAGATATTTACTAGAGCTCAATCAAAAAAAAAGGAAAATAGAGGATCTCACCTGATATTTACTTGCAGCAAGGTCAGAAAATACTTGCTTTGTCAGCTCAGCAAGGAAGCGACCTGGTGAGGAGGAACCACAGGAAAGAAGTCAAACTAGATGGGTTGTCATGCAAAAGAAAATCTCATGCATGTAGCCAGGAGAAAAAACTAGGAGACAAAATAATCAAACTCGAACCAAAAACTAGGAGAAAATCTCACGCATGTAACCAGGAGAAAATCTCACGCATGCAGTGTTTTAGCAAACTCTACAGTATGAATGAAAAACAGGTCTGTTACATCTGTCTACACTTTAGACCCTATGACAAGGTAGTTGTATAGACTCCAAAACAGACACATATCCATGGGACAGAAAAGACAGCACCGTGGTAATTTTTTTAGAATCACAGGATGGAAATGCTGTTGCAAATCTTTCAGCTGCTTTACAAGGTTTTTTAGGCAGACCAGAGATGGAAACACCTCTAGTAATTAAAAAAACATTAGCCTATAAGGTTTATTTCCTTTGGATATAGTCAAGAAGTTCTTATTCAGTTTTGAATTTCCAAAGAACCAAGCTTCAACAAACAATGATTATGAGAATTCGAATATGCTCAGACTTTCTAAGGTTCAAATGCATTAACGGGGAACTGCAGATTACGAAAAGAGAAATAGTTTTGGTCTGTTGTTTCATTTTCCTGATATAAAGGATGAATGAAAAAACGAGAAGAATAAAGAAGATAAAATAAAATAGAAAAGAAAGGAAGGAAGAAAAGAAGGGAAGACCATAAAGAGAAACAGTACGCAGGATAATTACTTGTCACCTGATCGTTATTGTTGGAGACTGATAGCTCAAAACCATTATGCATATTTTCCATAATAGTATTAGAGCCGTAGCATGTGTAAGTACATTTGTGATCAAATTGCAGTACATGAGTACAAAACTTTGAATAGGTAATATATGAAATGTCAAAGAGAAATAGTAATTTAAGGTGGTCCTGCAAACTAAGTATCTGAATGGTAGAATAGAAAGAGAGTTACATTGATGTGTGCTCATTTCATAACTTTCACAGGCAACTTTGTTTCAAGGAAGATGCAAGGCATGAAACAAGATACAAATCATACAATAGAAATGGTGGTTAGCACATAGTTGCTCATACTCTTAGCACACCAAGAAATTACTTCAATTATTTTTTGAGGGATGTTCGCAGTGGGGCTGGACAAGACTTCAAATTCACGTAGGGTCTGGTGGCCATCACCATTCAGAAAATAGCATGAAACAGGTGACAGTGCAGTATTAGGTTTCTTACATGTGAATATAACTGTAATATGAAAGAACACAAGATGGGAAGAAACTAGCTCCTTAAGTGATACCTTGAATAAGATTATCTTGCTTTAGGAAAATCTCCCTCAGCCTACTCTGACCACAAGGGTTATACTTGAGATTGAACTTGTCAAATCGATGAAAGGTACTCTTATCAGCATGCACATCCAAAAGGTCAACATTCAGGTCGTAACTGTTTGAAACCAAAATTGGAAAAATATGAAAAAAGTAATTCACATGAATCTAAGAACGACACAGAAAATTGAACTTAGTGCACTAATTAGAGAAAATTTCATTACCCAGTCAGATCCAAGCTCTCAAAAACCTCTTTAAGAGTCAAATATGTTCCATCTCTGAATATGACAACCTGTTCGTTCAACAGAAACACATTACTACTTACAATTCTTGGTTTACCACTAGGATGAACACCCTTTTTGCTGCTAGCAGAACATAGCAGCAAGTGAATATTGTACCTCATCAGGTTCCTTTTTCAACTTTGACTTGATGAATCGTAAAAGATGCTTCTGGTTCATGCAAGCTGAGTGATGAACATGAGTGTCAACCTTCCTGACGTTATAAAAGTCACGATGTGGTGCAGTTTTCTGAGCAAGGAATTCCCTATCTGCATTGAGCATTAGGTGAAGATTGAATTTCTGCAAGGAGACAACCGGAAGGTCTACACAGGTTAATGTAATTTTAAATTCAAAAGACTTGCAAAAAATATGCCATCAATTAGTAATTAACCAAATTGAGCTTAAAAAGAATCAAATATTCATCCATTGTAGTATTCTAGCACTGAGTCGACGAAGTAGGATTATTACTTGCTCCAGAAGATTCAGCCGGTGGTGACATAAAGTTCGAATATTTCCAGCAGAAATTACGCGAAGGATATGATGCAAATCTGTGAAAAAGGTTGTAGCATCAGCCACAGGATAAATCCTCTCCATTGCTGCAGGCAGGGGGGAAATATCAAGAATAGTTCTCTGTCAGAGAAATAAAAAGGCATATCTATAAGCAACAAAATTGAAAGATACATGAGCCATTGATGCCCTTACATTCTTTACTTGTATAAAGGTGCACAACTCCATCCACCATTTGAAAGAATTGCTACAAGAAAAGGGTAGAAAACTTTTAATAGATTTATCATGAAAGAAAACATAATCCACTAAAGCAACAGCAGGCACGGCAACCATCACATATGAACTCACATCTGTTTTCTGCTGAGAAGTATATGCAAAAGGGTTTGGATTTGGCTTAGGCGTACTGGGGTCTGTTATTACTTCCTTTTTCCAGGGAGCAATCTCTTCTTTAAACACATAACTTTGTCTCAACTCGAGGCATTCTTGAATAGTTTTGTAGACCTCAGCTTCATCAGCAGATGGAGTCTCTAAGAATGAAATAAAAGGATTAAAAAGTATTGTCAATTACTTAACTTGCCATATGGTGTGGAAAACATAGTTCTGAATTGAAAATCAATTGCAAATAATTCCTTACAAATCATCGAGTCGGCAATACTGATGTCAAACATGATTGAAGAAGATAATTTCAACTTGTCTTAGTGTTTGCTTAACAAAATAATTACAGATGGAGGTGTATCAACAGAGCAACAGTGAATGAAATTACTAGCTATTAGATATCTGGCTGTTAAATAATAAAAAGAAAGAAAGAAATACAACCTTGTCTAAAGTTTTAGACATTTTATGCAATTTTGATTTGTAAAATAAAATTACATTTTAAAGAAGCTGAAGGTATCTACTTCTATAATTACTTAACTGTTGATGGTATCTTATCATTAATTGCATTCTTTAATTACTTTGCTCCTAGGTTTCACTTAATGAAATTGTTGGGCATGTGCAGAAATGACAGGAAGGAGGAAGCACTTGTCTCTTTGATTGTATAGTAGTAGAGAAGAAATATGGAAACTTCTATCATATTTGTGCTTGGTTAATGCAAAACCAATAAATGTGAAAGCATTGCACCAGAGTGAATCGATCTTCAATCGGATATCATACCAGACAAGATGCTTTCTGGCATGCATAGGTTTTTGGTACATGTTGTTAGAACTTTGTTCTGTAGACTGTGTGCTTGAGTCATGTCACACCACCCTTGGCATGCCAATATGGTTGGTTCTTAGATTACTAGATAGGTATGAGTGTATGAATGAAAAACTGTGCATGCATCGTACCGAAAGTGCTCGGGTAATGCAATGCATAAGGCCCCTCTATAGCCAACCTAAATGTGATAGCTTAGCCCCGTCAGAGAGGAAATATTACAAAAGCCATAATCAAGGTACAGCTGCCTTTTTATAGTACACAAAGCTTATTGAAATAGAGCAAAAAATAAACTGAATATGGGTATTACTATTATTTATATTCCTTATCAGACATGGAGTATAAATAAGAAAATGGATATTGCTGGAAAAATATTTAAAAAATCAGAAAAATCAAAAATTCATACAATTCTGTTAAAACAGAAAATGAACTTGGGTTATAATTAGACGTCAGAACATACAAAATCCATGAAGGATAAAAGCAGTCATCTTCCATAAAGTGGATGTTGAAGTACATAATAGTAGATTATTTTGACATGCGAGATATAAGTTAAATTATGTTCTCAACTGTTGTCTTTCTTCAGTGTCCAGATCAGTGCCTTTAAGTATCTGTTGTCCAGATCAGTTGGCCAAATTCATTTCA
>NC_033800.1:11407370-11409199 GCF_001876935.1 Asparagus officinalis | reverse complement strand
GTTAAAATTCCATTTTAAACTTGAGATAGGTGAAGGATTTTTTTCCCTAGGCATTCTAAACATGTACTTTTAACTTGGTAAAAAGGAGTCGTAAACAAGGCAACATCTTCCCCTATGCCCCAGTGGTAAGTTACTTGGCAATCAGAAATGGAAGACTTGTGGGCAGATATCCATCAAGCATTTAATACCAAATCAATTAAAAAGTTACACATCTTCTGATAATTTAAAATTTCTTGACAACGGTTCCAAATTCCTCTGTGGGATCCTTATCCCCTCTATTGCGTCTTAACTCATCTGCTGATTAAAAGCAGTGGTCAACAATGTCACCATTTCCAAGCTGGTGAGAAGCAACACATTCCTACAGTCAAAATTATCGGACATAAGATTATCTTCATTCTTCACTTGCTATTTTTCTTCTGTTCCCCTGTCAAAATTCATTTTTAGCACCCATAAATACTCAGGTATGACCTTACCAATTTATCTCTGTGAGGATAATAACATCCCGTTTTTTTTCTTTTTCTTGAAGAGAGCTTAAAATTGCAGTCCAACGTGGATGCTCTTATCTTCAGAAATGCCCAATTTAGGTGCCATAAGGACTTTGCATAAAAGGTCTAGCGGATAGGTGGTTAACTGGTTGTGTGGTATAACGAAATCAAGATTTGAATGCCTTCATTAATTGCATTCTTTTTTTAGTATCATGTGCTTAAGTCATGCACTAGGAACGGACAGTTGTCATTATTTTTATTTTTTCAGATTTTTTGGGAACATTTTTCCCAATTGTAGCATGCAAACTCTCCAAGTCATAGCATGTTATCCAGCTTTGCTATGTTTTTTTCAAAAGCTAAATTATTCAATATACATATTCTATAATCTCATTTTTGGAATCTATTTATTTATGATCTGTATTATATTGAATTACTTGAGATGTTCCAAATTGTATGCTCACTTAAGTAATTATTGAAATGTAGATGTTGTATAGTTTTGGGGGAAAGGTTCCAAACAAGTAGCCTAAATGTTAGTAGTCCCGTGAAAACATGACAATTGACATAAGTTCCCAACAATGTAGTGACCACCTATTATCAAGCTTTTTGGATCCTCTCTACACCTAGCAAAATAGTCCCTAAAGGAAATATAATAGATCGGCTCTGCATTTCAGAGGACCTGTCTCAATAATAAATTTTTTATAACTAATACTAAATCAAGGCAATAGGTAGAGACTTGGATCCCAAAACCCCCTATTCAGTAGGGTGTTATACTAATAAAATGACACGCGCACGTACACACGTAAATGAAATATTTAAGGGAGAGCGGATTTATATCATATCCTCGAAAACATGACGGCATAACCATATCTAACCAGACACTAATACTTGGTCCAATTCCAATATATCAAAATCCAGATATGGATCTTTCGAGGCATGTCAGGATTAGATTACATCCTTGCAGCCATACAGAGAATTAAGAAAGAAAAAAAAATTGTCATACCTCCTGGTGAAATTTTCATTCTGACAAAAGTTTCTTGTTCAGGCTCCTTTCTGAGAATATCAGCAGCTACAGGATCAGGCTGGACGCCATGAAGATCACCAGATACACTATGTGATCTGATCATACTAGCTGAAGGTAATGGATTAATGTCACCGTTTGCTGCAACGTCATCTGGCAAAGCCTGAAATAAAATTTTAACACTCAGGTCCTTGTTCGTGATAGTTCAGATATAATTCACTTATGTTAATGCAGAGGGTTATCACAAAAACAGGGAAATCATCAACTGCGCTTTATTCATAGCATTAGCTCAAACTCAAACAAAGAAGGGGGGGGGGGGGGGGGGG
>NC_033800.1:11405424-11407360 GCF_001876935.1 Asparagus officinalis | reverse complement strand
CGAGGGATGAGGGATCCTCAGAGGTATAAAACAAGTCTAGGAGTAACTGTTATCACATTCCTATCATAACAGGAACATGGTATATTATGAAGGTAGATTGCTAAGTGAGGAAACGTGATATTTACCAACGTATTTGGAAACAATATACAAGATTCTAGCAGCAAAAACGTAAAAGGAATAAAGGATAAATACCCTCAAAATTTTGCAACTTCTTAATGAACAGGTTCAATAAATGATCAGGACCACTACACTACACGAGGCAGACAAATAAATCAATCTCATAATGGTATTGATTCATTGTCCCAATAAGACAGAAGATAGGAACAAACACTAAATTCAATATGAAGAAAATAGTGATTCCCAGGTGTAATGCTGAAGAAGAAAAAGTTGTACCATGCCAAGATCAAGTTATATTTAAAAAATGCAAAAAAATGTCAAAGCAGTACCGAATGAGTATGTACGAGTATATAAACTTACTAGATTTCCATTGGTGTGCAAATAGGGGTTATCAAGATTGACATCATTTGGCAGTGTTTCATCATCATCGTCGGATCCATCCATGCTCTCAAAGGCACTAGCACTAGCACCAGGTGACTTAGGTGAAGTTGGCTTGATTAGATTTCCAGTTCGCTTGTTTGCATTCACAGTCGCACCTGCAGTTTGCTTATTACCTGAAGCAAAAGAAAATATATTTGTGATCCTACTTCCTGAAGTGGAACCAAGTTTTTCCCCCCTTATACATGGATTTTCAAATGTCACCCTGATATCCAAGATCTAGTTGCTAATAGTATAAAGCAAAAAATATGTAAACAAATAAAACATAGAGTTAACCATTTAAATCCCTGTGTGGAAGATATTTGCAGCAATAAGAAAAAGCATGCCTTTCAACAGTCAACAGAATTCCCAGGGAAACTATAAACAAAGCCTCTACTGAGAACTTTTTTAATTATTAGGCATGACTTTGAGTGTGATACAATTTGAGTCGAAATGAATATTGGTAGACCAGACCTACTATTATTTCTATCTGCATAATGTAATGGTATTGCATCCTCCCAAACTTGTGGTGATTTACACATTTCTAGAAGACCAAATTCTGAGCATTATATTAAAACTAAAATATATGCTCAAATGAAAAGTAGTAAACAGCTTTTGAGCAATTCAATTATGATTTTTTTAACCTTCATGTTCATGGATATCTTTACTATAATTTCACCATTGCATTCTTTAAGATTTCAAGTATATCATTTTATCATGTCACCATCCTTTAACTAAAAGAAAACCAAAGCCAGAATCTTCAAACCACCCAAAAGTCATACACAAACTACAGAGTAATAAGTGTTATATATATGTCTTACCTGATCCTTCCATCAAAACTGCAGATTATTCTTCTTTAACTAAAAGAAAACCAAAGCCAGAATCTTCAAACCACCCAAAAGTCATACACAAACTACAGAGTAAGAAGTGTACGAATTCCAATAACTTACATCGAGCACATGATTCCTTATGGCTTTCAATAAAACCTCCACATATCAACACCCATTTTCGTTGCTCACTGAATTTCTTGTAATAGCAATAAACCTCACAATTTCATCAATGAATTATAGCTGGCTCTGCCATCAAGTCCACAGCTTTTCTTCCATGAAATGTAAATCACAAACACCCCAACTTTATAAACGAAAAAACATAAATTTTCCCATCAAACATACGTCAATTAGTTAGTCCATATATCTATCACAAACTATTAAGCCATCAGTCAACTCACAATCTCACTCGATAGTCAACTCCGACAAGAACCGATCAAGCAAATAATTACCTTCAATCACCGTATGCAGCCTCGGCAACCCAGGCGGAATCTCCAAATCAAAAAGCTGCCCATTCACCGGAAACCTCTCAGCTTCCTCCGCCGCCGCCTCCTCCTCCTCCTCGCCCTCCGCCG
>NC_033800.1:11405035-11405414 GCF_001876935.1 Asparagus officinalis | reverse complement strand
TCACATTCGGCATCGACGCCGATCCGCCACGGTAGTAGCCCGCCCCCTTCTTCTTATAAGGACTCCGAGCTCTCTTGCTCGGATTCTTCTCCTGATCCTCTTCGGCGCTCCGCTCTCGCTCGACGGCGCGGGCGAACTCGAGGAGCTGGCTTAGGGTTTTGCGGTGCATGTAGTAGGCAGAGACGGCGACGAAGGAGGCGCCGACCAGGGCCGCCATGGCGAGGTGAATAGCATAAGAATCCATCACATCCAAGAGCCTGAAACCCTAGAGAGAGAAAATGAGAACAGAGGAGAGAGAAAGCCTCTGTTCTATTGAGGAAGAGGAAGAAGAGGGGGAAAGGGGTATTTATACGGGCGGGAGGGGGTTGAGTCTGCGAGC
>NC_033800.1:11383758-11405025 GCF_001876935.1 Asparagus officinalis | reverse complement strand
CTGGGGTTTTGGTGCGGAGGGGAGGGTAGTAATTTGGCACTGGAGTTGGGAGTTAATTACGGCATTGACACTGTAACAGTTGAGGGTTTTGGAGAGAGTTGAGGCGGAATCGGGTGCGTGTTTTTGTTGGGCAAATTGTCAATTATTTTGCAGGTGTTGGGACCGTACTTGACGAATGAGGATATGCTGTATTTGTGCAACTAGGATAAGTGGAGATTATGCTTTTCATGTGGTTCAATAATAGGGACCATAGTTTTTGCGATAAATAAAAGAGTTAATTATGAATAGACCAGACCCCTTATAATATCGCCCAATTGTTAATATAGATCTTATATTTATGTGGATAAACTCCTTTGTAGTATTTGCCCAGGTCCGGATTCACTCCCTCGCTTAATTTTCGACTCATTTAAGAATAAAAAAATTTAGCAATTAATGGTCTATACTCACTCCAATAGAGCTACGAAAGAATCTCTGTGTCTCCTCAAAGCTTTTTTTGACTCTATTAAAAGTCAAAACAATTCGCTTGTAGAGTTTATCCGCACAAATAGAGCTGTAAGAAGTGCATCCGCAATTGTCAAATACTATAAAGGTTATTGTATGTTGTCTAAAAATTAATATGGATAATTGATCCCCACAAAGCATAGATGATGAAAGTTACAATCTGACGACTTCCACGTCAACAGACAAAAGTTACAATCTGACGACTTCCACATCAACAGACGAAGATTACGATCTGACGATCTTCACAACAGCATATGAGAGTTACAAATTGACGACTCTCATATTTCAAAGAACCGAATACAATGATTACAAGATGACAATTCTTACAACACTCGAAAAAAGAGATTACAAATTGACGATCTCTTCAAACCAAAACGCGAGGGTTATCCCCTCGTTTCAAGTTCAAAACACGGAGCTCACTACTACGTTCTAAGTTCAAAACGCGGAGCTCACTACCACGTTCTAAGTTCAAAACGCGGAGCTCACCTCCGCGTTTCAAGTTCAAAACGCGGAGCTCACTACCACGTTCCAAGCTTCAAACACGAAGCTCAGCTGCGCATTTCATTAGTTAGACACGAAGGTCATCTCCTGAACACGAATCTCGCGTTTGACCCATTCAAACACGTTTTAAACGGTTCTAAAAATGTTTTGCACATATTAAGGGTATTAAATCCTCATTAAGGAGTGATTTTAGGGGTCACTTACACCCCTTAAACCCCTATAAATAGCTGAGAAGTCAGCTACAAAATGATCTTTTTGGGGATCATCTTGAAGGTCAGCACTCTTTGGAGCTTTTGTGAAGGCTTTTGTTGAAGCTTTGGAGAAATCTGCCTTAGCTTTTTGAACCGTGTTTCGGTTGAAAAACTTGGAGATTGGTTATTGAATTATTTTTAGTCAAAAAGGATTAATTTCCTTTCTAAAATCAACTCTTTTATAGAGTTTTTAAACTCGTCTAGAGTTCTTAAACTCGTTAAGAGTTCAAAACTTACCTTGCAAGTTCTTCCCGACATCAAGTCAAGAGGAATAGACTAATGTTCCACGAAGTGAAGCGCTCGGATTGTCAAGGGGATACAATATTCAAGCTCCCATCACCACCAAGAAGAACTCAGTTTTAAACAAAGGGAAGGTCTTCGTCGATCTTTCTCTCTCTTGAAACTCGAAAAACCGATAAGAGAAATTATAATTTCTTTTTCTAAGTCAGTTAGAGAGATTACAAAGAGAGATTGTATTTATTCTTTTCCTAAGTCAGTTAGGAAGATTAATACAAATTTATTTCTTGTCATTTCTTCTTTAATCTTTTCCAACAAACAAAAGATGACAACTCTTCTAGGGAATAGCTTTTTCACCGATGAAGAAGTGGTGACGCAATCCGACACCAACCTCGCTGGAACGACGGTTAAAACTTTTACTGTAGAATTCGATCAAGCCAAGTACGAGGAGTTTCTCTCCTCCGGATCCCTTAGCCCCAAGGCTATGTGCAAGATCCGCAAAGTCTCCAAGGAGACTTCTTCTCTTGACTCGCCAAAGGAACGTCTCTCCTTTGGATTTTGCTGTTCATACAGCCCATCCGCAGAAGAGGGAGATTTAGGTCGAATTCAACTCGTCAATCGAGTTAGAAGCCTTACACCTGTGCCCAAAACAAAAGGTATCGGGTCATAAGAGGCCTATTGTCATGACTAACTTGATCACTACAGATGATTATGTCACTATAAAAGCCTTAAATCAGACTAAGAAGAACCATGCTCGACGAAGGAGAAGGTCTTTATGACGGGCATAACTATGAGAAAAGCGATCCTCCAACCAACGAGAGCCCCGCGTTTGTGAGTCTCAACAAGAGCTCTGCACTTCTATTTTAGAATACAAACCTCGCGTTTATGTACCCAAACATGACCCTCGCTAAAGCCAAGCTAAACGTGACCCTCAATAGTGCGTTCCATAGATAAAACGCGAACCTCGAGTCGGTGTTGAACACGAATCTGAGCTTTGCGTTACTCAATCAAAACGCGAACCTCACGTTCAGAAGGGGGTTGCAAGTGACCCTCGTGTCCCCACTCTCAAACGCGACCCTCACGTTCAGTTGCCCAAACGTGACCCTCATGTTCAGTTGTCCAAATAACAGATTTGGGTCCAAGTAATAAAACTCAATACAGGACCTGATGTATACTATAGACCTTCGAGGCGCTACCCCGAACCCCGCCTAGGGTCGTCTACTCCCCTCGGACACCCCAGCCAGGGGCACGACTAGACTGATGGGCGGACATAAGAAGTCCACGAATTCAAGGAATCTCAACACAATTCATGTTCACCAAGAACTAGTTCTGTCCAATCATAGGCAGAGGGTTCCAAAACCTCACATTCAGTGAGTAACTCATCCCGAGCCTCTACAGCAGACTTGAGAGAGTTCATATCGAGAGAAAGACTAGTACAACAGGTCGCTCGTTCATGCTAATGTGAACGGTTAATTCCTGCGGTCCTCTCAGGATGTCAATGCTGCTCACATGCGGCCAAACCATCGGTGTTCGGTAGATTAACAAATGTCACCTTACCCAGTAAACAACTATGTTCCCACAAGAAGACGACTTCGGAAGAAGAGTACTTTGGAGTCACTTCTAACAAGGTGAGTATAGGGAAGTCATCAATCCCTAGCTCTAATAAGTCAGAGATGAACCGATCTCCTAGTGTCAAAGAGATCTTGAGCGAATTTGAAGGAATCTATCAAAACACTCGGACTCGAAAGGGAGTCATACATCATGTCGATTATCGAAGGTTGAATAAAGGAATTAAGTCTGACGATGAACATTCAGCCATCGGAGAGTCTCAATCCTCAACTTCTTTTGTAGAATATGAGAGCTCCGCCTATATGGCAGGAAACCCTGAAGATCTCTTGAAGAGACTTGATGAGCAATAGGTCATGCTCAAAGCACAACAGGAGACCATCAATGAACTTCGAATCTTGATGGCCTAAATTGTTGTGGACAATGCCAAGTCTCAAAAGGTAAACTCGTCGCCTTGGCACAAATTCTCCTGAAGAACAGATTCATCTTCATCAAAGGGGAAAGAAAAGTGAACGAGACTTCAGATCAAGAAGCTCACCACATAGAATCTTCCTCTAAAGATGGGAAAGAAGCCGAGAATGAGCAGAATCATCAGTCGGCTAAGATGGAAGAACTTGAAGCTTGCCCCAATGCAATTGCTAACAGAAACGAGCTCCAAGAAGAGGGAGTTGTGAGGCCTTACCTCGCCGAATAGGATGCATCCCCTTATCCTCCAAAATTTAAAGTCCCAACTCTACAAGCTTTTGATGGCACAAGATCACTGAATCGACACATCTATTATTTTAAGTCACAGACTAGAAATATAATAGCAAATGATGTCATGCTAACTCGATTGTTCATTGGCACCCTCAAATGGTCGCCTTTGAATGGTTCATGAAACTTCCTGCATGATGCATCCAGAAGTGGGTGGATCTAGAGAGACTCTCCCTGTCAAGATTCTTCAAAGACGACACAGAAGTCTCTGTCACTATCCTTCTTGCCACTAAGCAGAAGAAGGGAGAGCCCATTAAAGCCTTCGTCGAGAGATTCCAAAGCATGGTTCTTCGATTTTCGACAGGTATGACACAGTCTACTCTGGTGGAAACCTGTCGACACAACCTACAAACCCAACTCCTAGCCCAAATAGGAGTTATAGAGTGCCGCTCCGAGAAACAACTAGTTTCTCAAGGCGAACATGCTCAAGAAATAGTTGTCAGGGTTGAAGTGAAGAAGAAAGTAAGCAGAAATAACATGCGCAATGGGTCCAAGCCTAATCTTCCCGGTCAAAAGGGAAAGGTACTATGACTACTGAAGTCAATCCCCGGCCAACACCTACCAAGGGTAAAGCATCGGGTCAGCAAAGAGTACCTAAGCAATACTCCTTCAAAGAGGAGCATGTGGTCTGTTTATTCAAGTTACTTCAGAAGAGTGGTAAGATGAAACTCTCTGAAGTTAAAAAGCCTAAAGAAGTGGGAAAGGTAGATGATCCAAACTATTGCTTTTACCATAGGACGTTAGGACATTCAACGAAGAGATGCTACATATTTAGATATATCCTACAGGCTTTGATTGACGTCGAAATATTCAAGCTAAAGCCGGAATAGAAGACTGTATCTACCAACATGATATCGGTCCAATTTGAGGATTTCCCACCCGTTGCAACTCCCGATGGCATTGTTCTTATCCCTAAGGGAGAACTACATCTGAAAAACACCGACCTGCATGGTCAGAGAGATAAAGGGTTGGTACCTCTTAGTACTCCGAAAGGAGAGATAATGTGGGTTCATCCTGATCTACTTGATGACCAGCAGTAGACAAGTGTGTCAGAGAAAACTAGAGGAAAGAATGCCTAATCTTGGTATTTCGCCTGGATGCTCATGACGAGGCCGTCTTCAATGAACTGTTGTCTCGCAAAATAGGCCATACTATTATCGCAGCACGAGATACGATTTATATCTCGAAAGGCTATTAAAGGACAAGCCTTGGCAGATTTCTTAACTGACCATTCAACACTAGATTCTCCTAAGACGGAGTGAGGGCTGGTTACTTGGAATTCACTAGATTAAGAGTAACGAATTTTCTAAGTTGTCATGTTCAACGTACAAAACACCTCTGTCAACTACAAAAATAATCCCCAATGGAGTTAATCCCAAATGGGAAGGACCCTTCATAGTAGAGTCAGTCTACTCGAGTGAAGCTTGCTGTTTTATTAATCAAAAATGTGATAGACTCATGATGTCAATTAATGTGAAATTTTTCAAGAAATATTACCCGTGTAAATCATGAAGCTCCCTTCTTCTCCTGCTAAATCTTAGTCAAGACTTGGGGTTGATTATTTATTATTTCTCGAACAGAATAACGAATTCTCAAAATTGTCAAGTTAACAAAACACCTCTGATATTATAAACACTTCAACGTGCACCACCACCAAAATCAACTTATCAAATAAGATGATAAGACCACAAAGCTATCAAGTTAACAATACACCTCTGATAGTTAATTTCTTCAAAATTCTCCCACCAATCCTCTTTAACAGGATGTCGAGTCCACAAAAAGCTATCAAGTTAACAATACACCTCTGATAGTTAATTCCTCTAAAATTCCCCCATCAATATTCTTCAATAGGCTGATGGGTCTACAAAAATATCATCAAGTTAACATTACACCTCTGGTGATAGAATCAACTTATCGACTCTCTTCAATAGAGCGATAGGTCTTCAAAACCCCCGTTAAGTTAACAATACACCTCTGACAACCAAATCAACTTATCAATTCTTTTAATAGGATGATAAGTCCACAAAGTTACTCAAATTGCAATACAACCCTATCAAGTTAACAATACACCTCTGACAACCAAATTAACTTATCAATCCTCTTCAATAGGATGATAAGTCTACAAAGTTGCTCAAATCGTAACACAATCCCGTTAAGTTAACAATACACCTCTGACAGCCAAATCAACTTATCAATCATCTTGAATAGGATGATAAGTTCATAAAGTTGCTCAAATCACAACACAACCACGTCAAGTTAACAATACACATCTGACAACTAAATCAACTTATCAATCCTCTTTAATAGGATGATAAATCTACAAACTTGCTCAAATCGCAACACAACCCCGTTAAGTTAACAATACACCTCTGATGACCAAATCAACTTATCAACTCTCTTCAATAGAGTGATAGGTCCTCAAAAATATTGTTCAAATCACAAGTGCAAAATATTATTAAGTTAACATTACACCTCTGATGATAAAATCAACTTATCAATCCTCTTTAATAGGATGATAAGTCCACAAATTTCTGTTATGTTAACACCACACCTCTAAAAGTTAAACCCCCACGAACTTGTTCTTTTCAACAGAATGACAAGTGTTCATTGTCAAAGCGCGAGGGTCATTTCCGCGTTCCAAATTCAAAATGTGAGGGTCTCCTGACGTTCCAAATTCAAAACACGAGGGTCATCCCTGCGTCCCAAATTCCAAACGCGAGGGTCACTTCCGTGTCTCACAAGACAAACGTGAGGCTCACCTCCACGTTTCAGAAGACAAACACGAGGTTCACCTCTGCGTTTCAAAAGCAGAAGCATGATGCTCACCCTTGCACGGGTCTTGAGTAGCGAATCCCTTCAACCAAGTTCATGATACCTTCAAAACGGATGTAGTGAACAAGTCTTCCATAATGTGGAATCAACAACTCCAAGATCAAAATTGAGATTCAAAGTATTTTGAAAATTCATCCCAGTCAACCGTAAACTTTTAAAAACTTTGGAGGGGGTTCTGTAGGCTGTCTAAAAATTACTGCGGATAGCTGGTCCCCACAAAGCATAGATGATGGAAGTTACAATCTGACGACTTCCTCATCAATAGACGAAAGTTACAATCTGACGACTTCCACATTAATAGACGAAGGTTACGATATGATGACCTTTACAACAACATATGAGAGTTACAAATTGACGACTCCCATATTTCAAAGAGTCGAATACAAGGATTACAAGATGATGATCCTTACAATATTCGAAAAAAGAGATTACAAATTGACGACCTCTTCAAACCAAAATGCGAGGGTTATCCTCGCGTTTCAAGTTCAAAACGTGGAGCTCACCACCGTGTTCTAAGCTCAAAACGCAGAGCTCACCTCTGCATTTCAAGTTCAAAACGCGAAGCTCACTACCACGTTCCAAGCTTCAAACGTGAAGCTCGGCTTCGCGTTTCATTAGTTAGACGCGAAGGTCATTTCCTGAACGTGAATCTCGCTTTTGACTCATTCAAACACGTTTTAAACGGTTCCAAAACCATTTGCACTTATTAAGGATATTAAACCCTCATTAAGGAGTGATTTAAGGGGTCGGTTACACCCCTTAAACTTCTATAAATAGCTAAGAGGTCAGCTACAAAAGGATCTTTTTGGGGCTCATCTTGGAGGTTGATACTCTTTAGAGCTTTTGTGAAGGCTTTTGTTGAAGCTTTGGAGTAATTTGCCTTGACTTTTTGAACTGTGTTTCAGTTGAAAAACTTGGAGATTGGTTACTGAATTATTTTCAGTTAAAAAGGATGAATTTTCTTTCTAAAATCAACTCAGTAACCAAGTTCATGATTGGTTACTGAAGTGCTCGGATCGTCAACGGGATACAATATTCAAGCTCTCATCGCCGCCAAGAAGAACCCAATTTTAAATAAAGGGGAAGGTTTTTGTCGATCTTTCTTTCTTTTGTAAATCAGAAAACCGATAAGACAAATTGTAATTTTTTTCTAAGTCATTTAGAGAGAGATTACAAAGTGAGATTGTATTTATTCTTTTCCTAAGTCAGTTAGGGAGATTAATACAAATTCATTTCCTCTCATTTCTTCTTTAATTTTTTCCGACAAACAATTACATCTGTAAGAAATTATAATCTAAATAAATATAGAGCACGCAATGGAAATAAATTAAATCAAAAGATACATCCAGCCATTGTTGTCTAAAAAGATCTATAACTTAGAAAATTAGATCGAAATTAACTAGAGATAATTTGAGTATATATATAAACAAAGAATAAAAGTTAGAATAAATACCATAATCTTATCTCAATCCACTGCAACTTTTATAGAATAAGAATTTTAAATACCTTAACAAATTAAGATAATTTGTATTGTGTTTACCACAACTTTATCCGGATATAACAATATCCGGTTGTTTTTTAAGTAGCTAGCGCGATCAATAGTAACTCTTTACCAGAAAAAGGTCCATTAATGATCGTGATTTACATCGGACAAAAACAACACGTGTTATTAAAAGTCATTAACGTCTACACGTGTTATTAAAAGTCATTAACGTCTGAATTTTAATATCTATGGTTAGTAAGTATATCAATTATGAGGAAGCAAATTTCTGTTGTTAATATCAATAAAAAATCCGTTATTAATACTTATAGAAGAATATTTCTCCAAATAACTAAATTCTTCAAAATATATACTTCCTTTCTCTTTTCTTTCCCATGAGTCCTCTTGTTTTAGGGAGTAAATAATTAATAAAATTGGTTTGGAACATAATAATTTTTTTTAGTTTTTATCTCTTGTTTGGTGTTTAACTTTCACCTAATATCGTCACACGTAAAACGATATTACTCATTATCTTTCATGTGTTGTTTTCTACTAAAGTGAACCTTGAAAGGAGCAAATATGCTATTTTTAATTCAAGTATTTTAATTTTCCATCAATTTAAAAGATTTAATATGTGCTTTGCATGTTTTAAAAAGGTTTATCAAGAGCAAAAAATGAAACGTTAACATGTGCACAAAGAATGTGGAATTTAGAAGTAAGCATTTTTTAAAAATCAAAATATAGATTTAAGATCTAGTTAGTCAAATATTCACCACAAGATAACTACGTACACAAAAACACGTTGTGTCTTTATGGTGACAAGGCACGCCAAAATTTATTCTTATATTTTGATATTTTTATTTTTATCTTTTTTTTTTATCCGGGGAAGGCGGGTAGGGTGGTGAATTATTTTGAAATATATTTTCCCGTTTGAAACAATAACACTAATTTCACCTATGAATTTTTTAAATTCCACCCCAATCTCTTTACTACCAATTCAACCTCAAGGGAAACTTGGAAGGTGAGTTCATGTTTGTGCTATTTTATTTTTGTGTTCTCATGGAATCTCTTTAAAATGATTCTCATGGAATCTCTTTAAAATGATACAATCACTACAACATTTTGATGGGTATCATATATACTTCCACCAAATTAGTACATGAGGTTCCCACTTAAGTCACTATATATAGGGGTGTCCAAAAAGCCCATGGCCCGGGCCCGGCCCGGAACAATACCGACGCCGGGCTGGGCGGCCCGGGCCCGGGTTCGGCCCGGGCAACAACGGTCACCCTGGGGCGACCGTTGTCGAAAAAAACCGAGCTGGGCCGGGCTGGGCCGGCGCTAACGGTCACAATTTGTGATCGTTGGCAGAATTTGGTCGGGCCGGGCGGGCCGGGCAACCGACCCGACCAAAACGGTCAGAAAACTGACCGTTTTGACGTCCGGACCGGCCAAACGGTCATATTTGACCGATTTGCCCCTTAAAACGGTCAAAAAACGGCTAGAATATGAGGGTTTTTTGCTAATTTGCCTAGGGGGCTGCCTCTATAAATAGAGGGGGGTTTCACTTCATTTCCTCACAACAAAACTCATTTACTTCTCTCAAATACTCTCTTATACAATCTTATACTCTCTTATACTATCTTATAATCTCTTATATTTTCTAATACTTCCATCAAATGACTTCTGGATCTGATTATGAAGAGCAAAACCTATATCCTACCGATCCAGAGATGAGTCCTCCTACAACAATTCCTCCTCCTACCGGTGTTAATCATGAATCTGGTGGCGACGAATCTACTGCACCAAGAGCTCCTAAAAGGCCGAGATCCGATGTGTGGAATTTTTTTGAGAAGATAGACGTCACCAAGGATGAACACGGTAGGATCATCTCCCAGAAGGCAAAATGTGCGTTGTGCGGCCAGGTTTTCCAAGCTCATCATAAGAGCGGCACCAACCATCTCAAACGTCATATAAAAAACACAACAAATGCCAGAATCTTCAATGTGATATCCGACAGTCTATAATTTCCCAATCCTCCTCTTCTGGTACCCTCGGTAGTTGGAATTATGACGCTGCCCGAGCTAGGAAATGCGTAATCAGGTTTATTGTTCTTAAAAATCTACCTTTTAAATTAGTAGAAGATGATGAATTTGAAGATTTGTTTAGAGATGGTTTTTATCCCGTATTTACAAAATTTTCTCGTCAAACCTGTCAACGTGATATTTTAAAATATTATCAGGAGGAACAAGGAAAAATGATTTCTTATTTTAAAAATTTAAACTGTAAATTTTCTTTAACTTCTGATATTTGGACATCTAGAGTGCAAACTAGTTATTTATGTATCCAGCACACTGGATTGATGAAAATTAACAAATGTTTAAAAGAGTTGTTTCTTTTATTGCAATTAAAGAGTCACACACTGGTATTAATATTGCAAATTTAATAATTGAAGAACTTATGAAACTAGAAATTGATCAAAAAATATTTTCTCTTTCACTAGATAATGCAAGTAATAACAATGTAGCTATTGATTTTATTATTGATCAAAAAATATTTTCTCTTTCACTAGATAATGCAAGTAATAACAATGTAGCTATTGATTTTATTTAAATAACTCTGTCATTGTCATGTCATGGTGACCTTTTTCATGTTAGATGTATCTGTCATATTTTAAATTTAATTGTTCAAAGTGCATTTTCTAAAATTAAACCCATGATAGAAAAGGTTAGAATAGTTGTTAATATGCATAATGCTTCTGAAATGAGAATTAAAATATAGAAATAATATTGTAAAAGAAAAAATTATAAGCCTAGACTAATTCCAAAAGATGTTGATCATAGGTGGAATTCCACATATGCAATGTTAAGTGTAGCAATATAATATAAAGAAATTATAAATGATTTTATAAATTTTTATGCTTCTAGTTCTAGCTCTGGTAGCACTTATGAAATAAGTGAAGATGAATGGACAATTATATGTAAATTAAATGAGATGTTACAAGTTTTTTATGATGCTACTATGCTATTATTTGGTTGTTATTATCCAACTATTACTTTAGCTGCTTTACAAATTTTAAATATTTAAAAATTTTTGCCAAATATCGTATGGATGATATTTTTGGAAATATAATTTTTCAAATGGAGAGAAAATTTAATAAGTATTTTAGGCCTATTCCTCATATTTTTGGTTTGGGGGTTCTTATTGATCCATGTTTGAAGGATATTGGTCTTCGAAGTTTGTTACAGTTATTGTATGGTGGACAGATTATAGACTTAGATGATGGTTCCACCCTTACTGCTACTTCTCATCATTTATCTATTAAAAATTATTTTCAAACATTATATGATGAGTATGCAGCTAGACATGGTGTAGCTGCACAACAGTCTACAGCTTCAGCGCCTTCGGCTTCGAGCACAGATCGAGGTAAAAGTGTAAGTTTTTATAGGTATGCAATGATAGCTGAACTAACTGGTGGATCTGGAATTGGTTCAGGATTAGAGGTTTCTGAATTAGATGAATATTTTTTTTTGCTTCCTTAGTTAAATGTCAAGGAAATGCTTTAGATATTTTGTAATGGTGGAGAGTATATGGATCAGTTTCATATCCTATACTTTCCACCATGGTTCGTGACTTACTATCAGTGCATGTTTCGACGGTAGCTTCGGAATCCGCCTTCAGCATAGCAGGACGTTTGATCGACGACCACAGGACATGCTTAGATCTGTATACTGTACAAGCGGTGATGTGCTTACAAGATTGGTGGAGGTATGAGAAGCGAACACAAGGTATCGATCGAATTGCTATAATTGAAGATAAATTTAAAGATTTAGAACTATCAGATAGATATAAAGATTAGATAATATTCATAAAATTATAATTTTTATTTCTTAGCTTTAAATTTGTAATGAATTATTTTGGAAAAAGTTACAAATGATTGTGATATGGGTGAGTAGGTACCAACCTAGTTGGGATTTACTCATCTATTGTGATGCGACGAATTTTAAAATAAATTTATACTTGTAAAGGATTTACTGATTATTAATAAAAAAATTATTTTTATCATCTTTTATTTTTATAATTTTTTGTACTTGTAATTTATGTCATTTCAAGTTATTAAAAAAATTTATGTCATTTTCTGTAATTTTTATGTATATTTTATGATTTTTTTTTTTAAATTTAAAAAAAAAATAAAATGAAAAAAAAAACGGCCCGGCCCGGAGCCCCGCCCGCTCAGGCCCGGGCCCGGGTCACCCAGGTCCGGGCTTCGGTTTTGCCCGGTCCGGGAAATTTCCCGCACCCGGGCTTCGGTTTTGCCCGGTCCGGGCCCGGTTTTCCGGACCGGCCCGGATGGACACCCCTAACTATAAATAAAGAAATGATAGAGGCACACTCTTATAGAGAAATGATAGAGGCACACTCTCCACCACACCTCCAACCACACCTTCCCTCCTGCTACAGTGCACCGGGGCCCACTTGAGATTTAAAATTTAAACCTCAAGTGGGCCCCGGTGCACTGTAGTAGGAGGGAAGGTGTGGTTGAAGATGTGGTGGAGAGTGTGCCTCTAGTGCCTCTCCTATATATAATAGCCTTTGTGTTATGAAAGAGTTTCGTGACTTGTCATTCAAACTTGCAAGAAAACGATAAATGCCGCTCACAAGTTCTGCTTCCAAAGATTCATTTCAACCAACAACACATCATGGGAGGAGACGATATATGCCGAGGAATGTACGGTATATATATGTGCTTCCCACGTCACTGTGTTTATATACTCGAAGAAGTTTTTTCAACCTTAGGACGAAAATAATGCATGTGGGCCCTGTTTGGTAAATGGTTAAAAACAAGGGGTTAAAAAGAATGATCAATGTACTTAGCTTATTTGATAATCTGAAGGATTATATTATTAACCCGTTAAATAAGTTTTATTTTAATCCTTGTGATCAGTTTTAGTGTTTGAGAATAACAATGATTTTGATTATTTTTTTTATAATTAGAATGGTTAACTCTTAATCATTCTAAATAGGAGTATTAATAAACCCCTCATTTTGAGGGGCTAACTCATTTTAGCCCCTCTAGAGGGGTTAGTTTAACCATTCTATATTTTTTATGTTTGGCTAATTATGGAGGGTTAACTCACTTTAACCATTGTATAGATTTTTTGTGTTTTGACGGGTTAAAAAGGGGATAAGTCTTCTTAACCCCTCACTTAACCCATTGTCAAATGGTACCATAGGCCCCGTTTGGCAAAGGGTTAATGAAGAGGGGTTAAAGAGAAGGATTAATATACTTAGCCCATTTGATAATCCGAATGACTAAATTATTAACCCGTTAGATAAGTTTTATTTTAACACTTATGATCAGTTTTAGTGTTTGGGAATAACAATGATTTTGACTATTTTCTTTATAATTAGAAGGGTTAACTCTTATTCCATCTAAATAGGAGTATTAGTAAACCCCTCATTTTGAGGGGTTAACTCATTTTAACCCCTCTAGAGGGATTAACTTAACCCTTCTATATTTTTTATGTTTGGCAAATTATGGAGGGTTAACTCACTTTAACCCTTATATAGATTTGTTGTGTTTGGCAGGTTAAGAAGGGGTTAAGTCTCCTTAACCCCTCACTTAACCCCTTGCCAAACAGTACCATAGTGACTTAAACGAAATGTTGAATTTACATCAAAGAAGGAAAAAGTCTCTAACACAAACTACAAATCATTCATCCGTAACTATTTACTTTCTCTGTCTCTTATTCGTTTTGGACCCATTTACTAATAAAATATAGTTTTTTTCATGAATCAATCATTATTCAAAACTATAAAAGGAAATTATATATTGGATTTGTATAAATGCTTCCTTCACATATGATATTGGATTTGTATAAATGCTTCCTTCACATATTATTTATTGGATTTGTATAAATACTTCTCTTCACATATGAAGAGAAATTGGTGGAACTTATCACATATGAA
Source organism: Asparagus officinalis (assembly GCF_001876935.1). Lineage (NCBI taxonomy): Eukaryota > Viridiplantae > Streptophyta > Magnoliopsida > Asparagales > Asparagaceae > Asparagus > Asparagus officinalis. Next base: position 11,390,934 of record NC_033800.1, on the reverse strand, counting down.
GAGAAATTGGTGGAACTTATAAGTGTCGGGAATTTATCAAATAATTAAAAAATTATAGCATGAAGTAAATCCGAAATTAAAATAAACAAGAGGTATGAAATTCAGGCCTGACGGGAGCAGCCGTGTAAACACTGCCCTAGAAGATTGAGGACCCGCCTATCGCCCTGGCGCAGATGATCCCTTCTCCCCTAGCGGTAAAAACCCCCGGAAACGGCCCGGCCTCTGCACTCGGGCGAGAGTGCAGAGCTTCAGCTCAGATGAAGAAGTTGCCCATAAAGTAAAACTAAAGTATAGATGAAAATGATATGTAGAGGAGAAAAGAAAACAAGATAAGTTTTCCACATTTTTCTTCTTATCATTTTGAGCTCAACATACGGATATATATATAGGGTTGGAAAAGACGTTACAAAACCCGTAATTAATTCCGTAACGTTCGTCATAAATTTTGTAACGTTCCCCATAATTATATGGCCGTTACACATATTTTTAATTGCTAATTAAAACATGTTTTAATTATAAAACTTTATTACTATTCATGAAGGCAAAATTGTCTTTTCTTAACAAAATATCTAACAGAGTGGATATAGAATTTCTATCAGAACCACTAAAAAGTCCTTTTGTATGTGATTCCTCTATGGTTGCTTTGTTTATTTCGTTTATTTCCACTACTTTTTCAATATTTGCTGTCATTTTTCAAAAAGTTTAACAACCCTATTCAACCCTGTTGGATCCTTTTGTTTTAATGATGATTAACAAACAATTTATAACTAATGTTGTTTCTAGTGTTTGTGTTTTATATTTATTCTAAGCAAACAATAAGTTGGAGGATGGATGAAATCAAGCATTCACGATCATATCCAATAGAGGTTGGCAGAATAGTAGAGTGAAGCCTTGCAATTCAAGTTAAAGATCCAAGTTCAAGCTTCATCCGCAAGTTTACCAAGATGAGCTTCGTTGAAGATCACAAGCTTGGGTAATTTAGTTTAGGTTTATACTTGTGTGTAGATACTTTAAGCTCATATTAATCACACACATGTATTTGTTGATTTTATCAAAGTATAGGTGTTTTTGATAAAATATTATTTTATTAGTTTATAGACTTCAATATCAGTTTATACATATTTTATTAAGTCTATAAAATTATTTTATAAAGTTTCAAAACATGGTTTAGCTAAAATATCAAAAATATGTGTTTTGTATTTTCATGTTTTGGACTAGTTTTGAAAAATGATGAGTTTTCACAAATGTGAAGTGCTATTTTAAAAATTCTTTTTGTAACATGTTCATTAACATGTTTATAATCATTTTCCAAAGTTTTATATTTTTTGGAATTTATTTACTATTTTTAAAGGCACTTCAAAAATTAGTTTTACTATTTGATACAGGCTGATAACATGTTATCAGTCGACTTGTAAGTCGACTGATGACATCAGTCAACTGATGTGTCGACTGAAGAAAGTGTCTGGAATAACAAAAGGTTTTTGTTTTGTTTTGGTCGACTGACCGGTCGACTGATAAGGTCATCAGTCAACTGATAAGGTCCGTCAGTCGACTGATGAGCTGGAAAACGCCTATAACGATCAGCTCATCAGTCGACTGATGAAAGCCGTCAGTCGACTGATGCTGTAACGGCTAGTTTTTTTAGCCTTTATCCTGTTTTGGTTTTTTGGTCCTTTTGCTGTGTTTTCTTGATCTTTGGTGTTCCCTATATATTCCCCCTCATACCCAGCTCTGTTTTTATCCAAGAAAATTGTTTTATATAAGTTTACAAAAGTTTAACAAGGGTTTAAGTTTGGTTTAGTGTTTGTTTGATTTGTGAAGAAGTTTTGACAAGTGGAGGAGATCATCTTCATATTGTTTGAGCTTTAAGCTCCAATCTCTCCATCTTGTTTTTCAGAGAAGAATTTCTAAACTCAATACTAGCTTTGCATTAATTATTTGTTGTTTATCATACTCAATGAGTTTTTGTTCCTTAACAGTATATAGAAACTTTAAATTATTTCCTGTAATCATTTAAAATGCCTAGCAATTATACTGCAAACATATGTTGGATAAGGCCGAGGAGGGGTTTACCTATTGATGTTCGAACCTCATGATTTTCATGTCTTGAGAGTAAAACTCATCTGCTGCAGACAGCTGCCACTTAAGTTGCTGAACAAATTTGCATTCACTTTTACCACCTTCTGTACTAAGCTTATTAGATGCATAAATACACTAAAGTATGGAATTATTAATAGAATGCACCATATTATTGATAGCTTAAAGAAATAATAGTATTAAACCATGAACAAATCCAGATATTTCAAAGCATCTATGCATCCAGAGTTTGTTCTCTTTATTCTTGTCAAAACCATGCATATAAAATTTTTAAGAATAAAATGTGCATTGCTACAAATTTATTGCATGTTTCAAATGCGAGCATATTCACTAACACAAGGGAATAAGGGTAGGTTTTAGATAATTCTAACAAATATAAACTAGGCTTTTAGAAACCAATAAAGGTTGTTTGATATTCGTAACTTACAATAATTATTGATTATAAACCAACTATAAGACAAATGTAATTAACTGTTAAATTAAATTAACAGAAATATTTAGCTACAATTTTTTAATTATTATTATTTTTATTTTATTTTTAAATAACCAAAACTGTTTACATGAACAGTAACTTTTTTAATAAAATGAACAGTACCGTTTTCAAAATAAATGAACAGTAACATCATTTTTAAAATTAAACAGTAACGTCATTTTTTTTAAGAATGAACAGTAACGACATTTTTATAAATGAGCATTAACATTCTTAAAAATAAATAAAAAGTAACGTTCTTTTAAAAATGAACAGTAACGTTCATTAAAATGAATGAACAGTAAAGTTTTTTAATAAAAACATTAAAAATTGTTTTAAATGAACAGTAATTTTTTTAAAATAAAATTAAAAACTGTTTTTTTTATGAACAGTACAATCTTTATTTTTGGAATGAACAGTAACCGTTACAATTTTTTTTTTCAAATTTTATAACATCAAATCAATAATACTAATAGATAAACAAATATAATTATAGTTAACAACAACTATAAAATTCCCTCTGTTTTTTTTTTAGGTAAACAGTAACAAAAACTTTTTTTTTTAACAAAAGGTTAATTAATAGATAAGCAATTTAGTAGCAATTTTATTATTAATTTTTTTTTAAATTCGGATGAACAGTAACCATCTCGAATGAACAGTAACTTTAAAATAATTTCAGATTTAAATCAAAGCTATAAACTACTCAATCTTCTAGATTGTCGGGAATTTATCAAATAATTAAAAAATTATAGCATGAAGTAAATCCGAAATTAAAATAAACAAGAGGTATGAAATTCAGGCCTGACGGGAGCAGTCGTGTAAACACTGCCCTAGAAGATTGAGGACCCGCCTATCGCCCTGGCGCAGATGATCCCTTCTCCCCTAGCGGTAAAACCCCTCGGAAACGGCCCGGCCTCTGCACTCGGGCGAGAGTGCAGAGCTTCAGCTCAGATGAAGAAGTTGCCCATAAAGTAAAACTAAAGTATAGATGAAAATGATATGTAGAGGAGAAAAGAAAACAAGATAAGTTTTCCACATTTTTCTTCATTTTTCTTGAGCTCAACATATGTTGTTTATATAGGGGTTGAAAAGAGCCGTTACAAAATCCCTCAATAAATTTCGTAACGTTCGTCATAATGTATAGTCATTATGCCCATTTTAATTACAAATTAAAACACATTAAAACATATTTTAATTGCATATTTTAATTACAAAAATTTATTAGAATTTATTAAGGCAAAATTGCCTTTTCTTTAAAAATATCCAACAATAAGACACAAAAATTCACATGTGATATATTATAAAGGCAAAAAAACTAACATGTTCTATATCATAAGTACTTATGCGTCCCTTTACCTATCAGAATGTGACATATAGACACTTTATCTCACCTAAGAATCATCATCAATTTAAACTATCTATAATTAAAAATTTTAAAATCAAATATTTTGTAATCCTTGTTAGATTATAACTATCAATAATTAAAAAATCTCATAATTATATATTTAAGTATAGAAATTAGGGGGGAATCACGTAGAGAGCTTTTTTACATAAAATAATGGGTTAATTTTAAAAAAAACCCTGCTTCATAAGATCTGTGTTGACGATTGCGGTGGGAACGCGCGTTAGTAGGAAGAGGACAACAAAAACCAAAATATAAGAAAACTAATATATTAATTACAGAACCTCCCTCAAGGTTGAACCTCTCCGCGCCCCGCCTCGCGCCCCACGGCCCAGCCGGCCCAACCGGAACAAATAAAAAGAAGAACAATGAGCCTAGCTAAGTTCTAGAGATTATACCCTGCCTGAGACTTTAACTCATCTATCAACCCCTCGCTTTCAGATCCGTCGAGCTGTTTCAGTCTCTTCAAAAAACACCCTTAAGCCATACTGAGAGTTGACAGACTCTAGCAATTGGAGAAATCCCCCCTCTCTAGAATTATGTAACATGATCGCTGCTGGCTGCTGCTAGGCTTGCTGCTTCTTCCTGGCTTTTATCTGATCAATAAAGGTGAAAAAGAGACCACGCCGCGCGCGGATTCAAGTGTGTGTGTTGTAGATAATTGTAGAAGAAGTACACATCAGGAAGTAACGAGATCTGCGCCGCTCTCTGTCTTTGCGAGCGTCCCCTCGTAAGTCTACAACACTCTCAATCCGATCTAGGTACCGCTCCTAAAACAGCGAGATCATTACAATATGTCAAGACAGGGTAAGTAACTACTATCCTCTCTTTCTATCAATCTCCGATCTCTTCTCATCCACCCACCAAGGCACCTTATTCTTGCTTAAGTCCGCCATTAAATACATTCCTTTACTCCTCGCGCGAAAGAAGCTTTACCCCCGCGACCCCAACCCTGCTTCATAAGATCTGTGTTGACGATTGCGGTGGGAACGCGCGTTAGTAGGAAGAGGACAACAAAAACCAAAATATAAGAAAACTAATATATTAATTACAGAACCTCCCTCAAGGTTGAACCTCTCCGCGCCCCGCCTCGCGCCCCACGGCCCAGCCGGCCCAACCGGAACAAATAAAAAGAAGAACAATGAGCCTAGCTAAGTTCTAGAGATTATACCCTGCCTGAGACTTTAACTCATCTATCAACCCCTCGCTTTCAGATCCGTCGAGCTGTTTCAGTCTCTTCAAAAAACACCCTTAAGCCATACTGAGAGTTGACAGACTCTAGCAATTGGAGAAATCCCCCCTCTCTAGAATTATGTAACATGATCGCTGCTGGCTGCTGCTAGGCTTGCTGCTTCTTCCTGGCTTTTATCTGATCAATAAAGGTGAAAAAGAGACCACGCCGCGCGCGGATTCAAGTGTGTGTGTTGTAGATAATTGTAGAAGAAGTACACATCAGGAAGTAACGAGATCTGCGCCGCTCTCTGTCTTTGCGAGCGTCCCCTCGTAAGTCTACAACACTCTCAATCCGATCTAGGTACCGCTCCTAAAACAGCGAGATCATTACAATATGTCAAGACAGGGTAAGTAACTACTATCCTCTCTTTCTATCAATCTCCGATCTCTTCTCATCCACCCACCAAGGCACCTTATTCTTGCTTAAGTCCGCCATTAAATACATTCCTTTACTCCTCGCGCGAAAGAAGCTTTACCCCCGCGACCCCAGAGTTTCCTCAAATTAAACTATTTGAGGGAGCTTTTTGAGACATCCATTATATTTAAGGGAGGTTTTCAAAAATTAATCCTGAAATCATATATTCAAATTTATACACGAGTCATATTATATCTTAACTTGATGGATCAGTCTTACTCTTAAAATATATTATTGATGAGTTTTTAATTAGTTTATTATTTATTAATTTGATATCCTTTCTTTTACCTGATATTTATAAAGAAAGATTATTGGCTCACCCATATCTCTCTTTAAAATATTAATAAAACACAAGAGGTGATAACAACATATAACTTGTAAATATCTATAAAACTAAAAAAACTTTCCTACTATAAAAATATGCTATGCGATTCGCAAAAAATATATATATATAAATTACCCAAAATATCATCTTGAATTCTTCTTGCTTTATCAAATTTTTTTCTAATAATTAGATTGAGATTATAATGGGTTCTTAAGATTACTCTAGGAATAAATATTTGAATTCATAAATTATTTTGTGGATATTTTAAAATCATGCATACCTTTTTAATTAAGTTAAAATTGTAATGCAAACATTACAAGGTTAAGGTTTAAGCATGAGATTTTTTTAGATTAAATCAATATATGAATGTCTTATATCTTATTTAGTTGTGACATTTTATTTGATTACTTCATGTTGCTGGTGTTGCGCGCAGCGGAAATTTCGGCAGCACTTCGGCAGCACAACAAGAGAGTCAGGCCGCAATAAGAATTCTTGTTTCTCAAAGGGAACAAGAATCTGAGCCTAGTATCCTATCAAAGTTAGGATATTAGCTCTTCCTCTCGTGCAGCTCGTAGGAGCTCCGCGTGAGGGAACGCCTAAAAGCTATTTAGCAAAATCACACCAAGAAGCAGTACAACCAATTTTAACGTGGTTCGGCAAATTGGCCTACGTCCACGGGGGCAGGAGGGGAGATTCTACTAATAGAGGGAGAGATACAACTAGTGGTTACACCACTCATCAATCTAAAACCCTCCAAACAAACCGTCTCAAATCCTCACAAACTCTCTAACAAAAGGCTGCACCAGTACGAAGGTCAATCCACAACAAGTCGAAACTCAAACGAGAGTCCAAACAATTCACCCCCATCAAAAACAACTAATCCAACCGGCTGCATCTGAAAGACTGGCCTACCGTATCCTCTATGCCCAAGGAATCAAGCCGAACGTAGTTCACCCAAATGGCGCCAACGGCCTCAACAATCAGCGGAATATGACAACAAGGTTTCGCATGAGATCCAAACTGTTGCTCGAACACCTGTAGTGAGCATATCTGCCGGATGATCCTCGTGTGACTCTTTACAAATCTCCACTCGCCATCCTCAAAACATCCCGAACGAAGTGATAACGACATCAATGTTGCTTCGTGCCGCGCGATGACCAAAGCACCTGATCTTCGCGGCAATAGATAGGCACTCATGCTATCAAGATGGAAGTAGGGCGTATCTTTCTCTTGTT
>NC_033800.1:11325231-11382758 GCF_001876935.1 Asparagus officinalis | reverse complement strand
TTAATCTCTTTGAATTAATCATGGCTATATGGTTTTAGATCTCAAGTTTATGATGTAGATCTAACACTATAACGATGTTGCATAATAATAATGCTACTCTAATTCACTGTAGTATTTACTATAGCATGAATGGTAAAACTTAAGATCATCTTATAAGTATAGAGGAATAGATAGGCACGGTGAATACTAAAAATTATTATTTTATTAGATATTTAGATGTCTACTTTTTAACATTAAGAATGTATTAGAGTGAGAATCTTAGCGGGAATTACAAGAGAAATCATGTTATTATATATTAAAGCAAAAGAAATGTTACATTGAGACTTAGAGGAGCCGTTTTAAAGGCCGATAACTGGCAGCTATATCGAAATTTTTAAAATTTGTTTTAAATTTGTAGTTAGTGGAATTTGAATTTGACAGCTCTGCTATCATGTTAAAGCTTCTAACTATTACATCAAATTTTCAAAGTTATGATAAGAATAAAGTGTTATAGTTTTATATTTTAACAGCGATTATCAAATTAAATATATGCACGGTAAATACTATAAACTATTTTTATTAGATATTTAGATGTCTACTTTTTAAGATTAGGAGTGTAATTAGAGTGGGAATCTCAACAGGAATAGCAAGAGAAATCATACTATGTATTAAAGCTGAAGAAATGTTGCATTGTGAGTTAAGGAGCCATTTTAAAGGCAAATAACTGGACTCAGATAGCGGTATCAATATTTTTAAAATCTATTCTAAATTTGTGGTCAGTGGAATTTGAATTTGGACTGCTCTGCTATCATGTCGAACTCTTTAACTATTACACCAAAACTTTAAAATTATGATAGGAATGAAGGGCAAAATTTTATATTCTACCAGTGATAATCAATTATTGGCCGTCTTCTGTAAAACAACTTGGGAGCAAACTGACCAATTCAATGAGCAAGTGACTCATTTCTGTAATGGTGAACCAAAAGATGCAACCTCAATTACAAACAAAGTTATGCTTTACTTTTGTAGATTACAACTACGTCGACATTTTAAATTTCTCGAAACAAACACTCACAAACCAAAGCTTTAATTTTAGCAAATGCCGAATTATCGAACGTTAGTTTGTAGCCTTTTCTTTGTATTAATGGTGCAGCCATTCCGCCCCAATCCCTCGGCGATGTCGAGAACTTTGAGGACCTCATCCTTGTTGCATTAAATATGGTTATGGGTGTGATTTCCCATACTGCAAAGTATAAATAATTATTGGGACTATTTTTATTAGGTTTTCATTCAAAGATCTAAGGACCAACCGCGACAAAATGTCATATTGTTTCCTTTAAGAAGTGGCAAAATACATATTCCAGATTTTTTTAGGGGTTGTTTGGTTTGTTGCAAAAATAAATTTTAGCAAATTTTGTAGGAAATTAACTTCAAATCTATTGCTTGGATATGTGCAATTTTATTGTGAGAAATATGTATTTTCAATGCATGATTTCCTTCAGATGGTTTATCTTTAGTTCGGTGTTAATACTTAGTTATCTACCATTTGAGGCACACGGTATATATATGAGGGTTTTCTTATTTGGATTATTTTGCTCGACATACTACGTCTCGTATTGTAGATTTCTAAGTATCACTAGTAGAAAAACGACCAAACTAGACGGAACAATCTAGACGGAAATTTTTTCCGTCTAGATTGGAGCAAAGTAGACGGAAAAATTCCGTCTAGATTGTTCCGTCTAGTTTGGTCCAAACTAGACGGAAAATTCCGTCTAGTTTGACCACCCAGACGGAACAGACAATCTAGACGGAAATTCCGTCTAGATTGCCTCAACCTAGACGGAATTTTCCGTCTAGGTTGACTATGCAACCTAGAATTTGGTTAAAAACCCTAATTATGTTGAAAAATAAACGAGTTCAATTCTGAAAATCCTAACTTAATTAAATACATGTTAATTCATTTGAACAACACTAGTTATCATTATTGAGTTTTAAACACTTATAAACCCTAACTCATTTAAGTTTCATTCGTGCTATAAGTATGTGTGATTATTTAAGTTTGTGATGTGAAAATATGTGAAATAATTTTTTGTAAAAAATAGAGTGATATATAACACATTATAAATTTTTATAATGTGTTATAATCCAATTTAGGTGAATAAAAAAATAACGTTATCCCTAGACTTCCGTCCAATAATTACATCCAATTATTTGGACTTATAATATATGATATACGACTCAGATTTGGGTAGGAGACGAAGTTTTCTTCCAAAAATGAGCGTTTATTTTATATTATAGGAATAAAAAATTGGTACTGAAATTCGTAATTATTGGATCTGTCCTTCTCGGACGGGTTAGGAATATAGTAGTGCATACATCCAACTTTGTATACTTTGTATATTTTCATTCTTGAAAGTTTTGGCAGCACGTATTCGTTGTTCTCCGTGTACAATAAGCGTATGTTGTTCTGCGTTTCGGGCTATTGCTGATACGCATAATAACATCCGCACAGTGTACAGGGAGAACAGCGGGTAGGTGCTGCCGAAATTTTCAAGAAATGAAAATATACAAAGTATATGAAGTTGGATGTAAGCACTACTATATTCTTAATGGATAGAAGCCTTCCTATGACAGCCGATCAATTGGTGTAATTAGTTTCTACGTACGTTTCAAATATATTTTATGTAGAACTAAATTTATATTGTTAAATGATATATGAACGTATGTTAGATTTGTTTTGTATGTATAAGAGTCATGAATGTACTAGTAGTTGTGTGATTTGTCGTAGTTAATAATTATATATAATTTACAGATGAGGGTAATTCCTGACAAATCATGGATAGATATCCCACGGCTTCATAGATTTCGTGACACACGATACAAGGAGGGATGTGAAGCCTTCATACGTTATGCAGAAATGAATCCGAGAAAATTAGCAAGTGGTGCTATGTATTGTCCTTGTTGCATGTGTAGGAATTTGAAACTGCTGAATAGTAATGATATACGGATCCACCTAATGAAATCAGGTTTTGATGAAAAATATAAATATTAGAACTGACATGGGGAAGGTATCACTGAAGATGTGGATCCAAATGTGCGTGTCGGTACGTCCGGTGGACAACGAATAGATGACACAAAAACAATGTTGAATGATATTTTTCCTCGACCTAGAGAATTTGAGGGTGATGATAATGTCGAGGATGATATCGGAGATAAAAGTGAAGATGATATCGATGTTGAAGCTGAAGAAGTAGGAGATGATGGAAGTGCCGAAAATATTGATGATATGCATTCCTCCGCAGAAATAGAACGAATATTGAAGCTACTAGAAGATAGTGAAAAGGACTTATATGAGGGATGTACCGAGTACTCCAGATTTTCATTTATGCTAAAACTCCTACACATTAAGACACTTAGCGGTATGTCAGATAATTATTTTGAAATGCTTCTTGATTTGCTTCGAACTGTAATACCTGGAGGAGTGAATAGCATACCCCAAACAACTTATCAAGCTGAGAAGATTGTCGCTGCTCTGGGTCTAGATTATAATAAGATTGATGCATGTCCGAATGATTGTATTTTGTACCACAAGGCCAATAAAGACCTTCAAGAATGTCCGACATGTGGAGTTTCTAGGTGGAAACAATGTGCAAATTCTTCAATAAGGATTACAACGGAGACAGAGTAACACAGAAGAAAATTCCAGCCAATGTGCTTCGACATTTTCCATTAGCTCCTAGATTGCGAAGATTGTACATGAACAAAGAAACAGCGAAAAATATGAGGTGGCACAAGGAAGATCGAGTAGATGATGGTAAATTGAGACATCCTGCTGATGCGGTAGCTTGGAAGCATGTTGATAAAATTTATCCTCGATTTGCCGAAGATTGCAGAAATGTAAGACTGGGTCTGTCAAGTGACGGATTCAATCCATTTGGGGTAATGAGCTCTGGTTGGTCTACTTGGCCAGTTGTACTAATGCCATATAATTTACCTCCATTGCTTTGTATGAAACAGCCATTTATGATACTTTCATTACTGATACCCGGTAAACATGCACCTGGAAATGATATTGATGTTTACTTAGAGCCTCTAATTGATGAGCTGAAACAACTATGGTCTGAGGGTATTGTAACATATGATGCCCATTTAAAAGAATCGTTTAGATTACGTGCTATTCTATTATGGACGATTAATGATTTTCCAGCCTATGCTAATCTGTCTGGGTATTCCACAAAGGGAAAGTGTGCTTGTCCTGTATGTGGTCCGGAATTTGAAGCTCTTCAATTACCACATAGTCGAAAGAGTTGTTATTGGTTTAATCGAAGGTGCATGGTTGCCCTTGAGTCATAAGTACAGTAAGTTATCAGCTATGTTTGATGGCACAGTTGAGAAGAGAATGAAGCCGCGTCAGCTGACAGGTAATGAGATTGTAAAATTACTTGAGGGGTTTCCAAAAGTTGTGTTTGGAAAAAATCGATATTCTAAATTTATCCCGCTCAGAGTAAGAGATTATTTAAAGTCAAAAACTCAAACATTACCTAGAGGATGGACTAAATTTAGTATCTTCTTTCAGCTACCTTACTGGCAGAATCTTAAAATCCGCCACAACTTAGATGTCATGCATATTGAGAAAAATATATGTGATAACATAGTATCAACTCTCCTACAAGATGCAAACAAGTCGAAGGATGATCTACGGGCGCGCCAAGATCTGACTGCTTTGAATATCCGAAATGATTTGCAAGCTCAAGATGTTGGACTTAAAAAATTAAAGTTGCCTCCGTCTCGTGTTACACTGACAAATGAGCAGATGCAACGATTTTGTGAAATTCTCAAATCAGTAAAGTCTCCGGATGGTTACTCTGCTAACATTTCAAATAATGTCCAAGTGCAAGAGCGAAAACTCTTAGGTCTGAAGACCCATGATTATCACGTTCTTCTCCATCAATTGCTTCCTGTTGCAATCCGTAACAATATGGATAAAGAAGCGTCGAAGATTATTATTGAGTATTGTGGGTTTTTTAGAAAATTATGCTCTAAAGTCAATCTACGGGCGCGCCAAGATCTGACTGCTTTGAATATCCGAAATGATTTGCAAGCTCAAGATGTTGGACTTAAAAAATTAAAGTTGCCTCCGTCTCGTGTTACACTGACAAATGAGCAGATGCAACGATTTTGTGAAATTCTCAAATCAGTAAAGTCTCCGGATGGTTACTCTGCTAACATTTCAAATAATGTCCAAGTGCAAGAGCGAAAACTCTTAGGTCTGAAGACCCATGATTATCACGTTCTTCTCCATCAATTGCTTCCTGTTGCAATCCGTAACAATATGGATAAAGAAGCGTCGAAGATTATTATTGAGTATTGTGGGTTTTTCAGAAAATTATGCTCTAAAGTCATAGATGTAGATGAATTTAAAAAACTTGAAGCTGAGGTCCGAGTTACTCTATGCAATATGGAAGTAATATTCCCTCCTTCTTTTTTTACGGTTATGGTCCATCTTACCCAGCATCTTGCAAGAGAGGCTAGAATCGCCGGACCTGTTACTTATCGTTGGATGTATCCGATTGAGAGGTAAATTATATTTTTTTTGCATTCATTACTTGTATATGCGTTTTTGAAATTACCGTGCTAATAATTAGTTATTTTGATTCTAAGATACTTGGGCTCCATGAAACATAATGTTCGCAATCGAGCTCGTCCAGAAGGCTCGATAGCTGAAGGATACGTGGCAAATGAATGCTTTATTTTTGCATCACGTTACATGCGCCAGAAGAAAACCACGGCTCAAGTACCAGATAAGGAGAGAAAGCGTGAAAAATATCCGAGATCTCTCTTAGAACAAATTCATGCATATGTGCTGGAAAACCTTGATATGTTCGCAGACTATCGAAGGTAACAAATAACACCCGAAATATAGATGAGACTATTCATTTTACATAATGTTCGCAATGCAAACTTATATATTGTTTATGTAGGCGACATTTGGAGAAGCTTAAGAATGAAACAACCGGTAGGAATGCAGCGCATAATATTCAGAAAAGACATAGGAAAGAATTTTCTGATTGGTTAAGATTTGATGTAAGTATTTAACAATTAATTTATGAACATTCATAATATAACATCCCCTAAATATTCTGAAATTTTTTGTCTTAGGTTGATAAATCACTTCTTGATGGTACTACGTTACCAGATGAAATTATTATACATGCACAACGCCCTTATTATGAAGTGAGACGTTATAATGAGCATTTGGTCAATGGATATAAATTTCGAACGCTAGAGACTGATGATAGGAGGGTAACTCAGAACAGTGGGGTCATGGGCTTGTTTGCTCAAGAATGTTTTTCAAGTACAAGAGATCAGAACCCAATTCTAGCTGACATACTATATTATGGCCAATTAGAAGATATTGTTGAGGTAATTTACGGGTTTGGTAAACCAAAACAATGTACTTACACGATGTTCAAGGTTCGGTGGTGTCCTGCAAAAAAGCAAAAGGATCATTATGGATTTACACTTGTCAATCTCCATCGAGAAGTATATACGGATGAGAAATTCATTTTTGCAGAACAAGCTGATCAGTGCTTCTTCGTGAGAGATCCGAATGTCATATCTGATTGGGTGGTTTTGTACAAGGAGCCAAGATCTGTTGTTCTACCTAATAACAATGAAAAAAATATTGAAGAAAGTGAATATAATTATAGTGAACCAATTGGTTCATCTGATGATGTTTGGCAAGAATTCTCTTACGCACAGAATGTGGCGTTGGATGTAGGTATGTAATATATATGTTACACTGCATTAAAGTTTTTTAGCTAATCATAATAAGAACAATGCATTTCATAATAACTTATCTCATGAGCATGTATATTTTTTTTCTTAACTATGTTAATAATTGAATTTGCAGATGAGGAGGATGAAGAGACTCTTTGACCTAGAGGGTGATCGATCACGTAGTATCACTCCTGGTAGTGGTGCTGATGATACACTACCATCTCCGGATGCAGGTATAAAAATTAATTAATACTTTAATATATTTTATCAATTATTAATTATCTAGCTAATAGTGATTAATTTGTTGCAGATGCGGGTTATTCATCACCTGGCCCCTCTGATGCAGTACCAGAACCATCCCCTGATGCAGGTATTCAATATTATAATGCTCAATTATAATGGTTAATTAAAAACTATATTAATGATTCTCCTTTCTTATGTAGGGGATACTTGGACACCGACATATCCATCTTATACATTCCACACGGACTTGCGGCCAAAGACACATGACTATCTTAGTTTACCTTTACCTCCAGCCTCTCATAAGTCTATGGCTGACGCAAGGAAGTACCATACACGTGCTGCGAGAAATATGGCTGGCGGCAGGAGAACGGTACCATACACGTGCTGCGAGAAAATTAGAGCAACTTGCGTGAAATGATGAGCACACGAAAGAAAGGTTCACTTCGCAGCCCAAAGGAAAGAAGGAGCGAAGTGGCTAATATGATAAATACCTTTTAATTTTCACATTTTGTAATATTATATGATATATTATCATGTTATTATTGTAGGTGCTAAGAAGGATCGTATCGAGAACAGACGTGGCAGAGGTAAGCCTGATTCTAAACAACCACCAAGAGGAATGAGGGCCATTATTAGGTGGAATAGTTCTAATTTGCCCGTTGGTCCATGTTCGACCCGCTTGAATGCATATATTGGGGTTCTAGTGCGTAGATCGACCATTATCAACCCTTATTTTCAATTTCGAGAACTACCATGGAGCGCATACGAGGCGATATGGACAGAGCTTATGGTAACTACATATTGCTATTACTTTTTATTTATTAATAATTAGTATTTGATATTAAATTATCTTTCCTAAATGTGTATGTAAATCTACAGGACTGCTTCTGCCTTGAGGACTTTGAGGGGGCTTGGAATTATGTGTTCAATGTCAAGGTTGAAGCAGTTCTCAAACAATGGAGGCATGAGATCAAACATGAAACCTATGACAGGTATGAGGAGGACTGGCAGAGGTTTTTAAACCTCGACGCCCGAGTTGACGAGGTTCATTTCACAGCTCTCCTCATGTATTGGGACAGCGATGCCTCCAAGGTTAGTTTCATGAAAATTACTTTATACTTTTAAGATATTAATTTATTGCATATTTGCTAATTTTTTTCTTTTAAAAAAGAATAAATCCACGAAGGGGTCAGAAAATAGAAGAAAGAAGCTGCATGACCACCACTTGGGCTCACACTCCTATGCCAATCTGGAGGATGTTTATTGTCAGGATACGGTAGATTTCCGTCTAATATTTTGATGAATTTAATGATTAGTATGATTATGAGTGTGATAATATATAATATGACAGGGAAAATCATTAATGCCAATACACTTGAGGGCGAAAGCGGCGTATGGCATTTTCCGTGATAGATATAGGGGTGATGAGAAGAATCGAGATAAGATCAAGGCAAATCTCGAGTTGGTGGTGAGAGTTATACATATCTTGTGTAGTATTATTAATTCTATTTTGTTGTTAATATTATGAGGAAATGAGAACACAAATAACATTGTCTTTACCATGAAATAATTATATATTTGTGCTTTAGGAGGGATTTGAGGCTGCATCAAAGGAGGCTGCAACTGTGTATATGTCGCAGCAGGAGGAACAATCTGAGCCGGACCCTCACATGCTTTCTGCAGAGGACAACATTACTCTCACACAGCATTTGATGGGTCATAATAGGTATGGATGTAGAAAATTTGAATCAATTTGAATACTACATTCCTATTTATATTTTTTTATCATTATTGAATTCGAGAGGTAAATTTAATATTTATTTCTCCCTAAACATAGGAGAGGGAGATATCCTCTGCATGGTGTTGGAGCTTCACCCGGCGTAAGCATGAGGTCATCCACAACATCCTCCACACCATTTACATCCATGAGAGCAGCCCCGCCTCGGTTCCAGGCTATGCCATTTGTCGCACGTATCTCTGCATATTTGCTTGACAAGATTGACTCGGAGCTACATATCTAGGTGACTGTAGGCTGTCTAAAAATCACAATAGATAGCTTATCCCCCATCAACCACCGATGATGGAAGTTACAATCTGACGACTTCCAGAAGGCTGTAATCTGAAGACTTTCGCGTAGATTGCTGAAGGTTACAATCTGACGACCTTCACGACAACTGATGGAAGCTCTACTTCAACAGCCTTCACAATCAACATCGGGAGTTACAATCTGACGACTCTCATATTCTCAAGGAGCCAAGACGAAGATTACAAGACAATGATCTTTGCAACGCTATGACAAAAAGAGATTACTTGGTGATAATCTCTTCAAGGCAAGACGCGGAGGTCATCCCCGTGTTTCAACATCAAAACGCCAGGGTCGAACCCCGCGTTTCAACATCAAAACGCGGAGGTCCTCCCCGTGTTTCAACATCAAAACGCCAGGGTCGAACCCCGCATTTCAACATCAAAACGCCAGGGTCGAACCCCGCATTACAACATCAAAACGCCAGGGTCGAACCCCGCGTTTCAACATCAAAACGCCAAGGTCGAACCCCGCGTCACAACATCAAAAACGCCAAGGTCGAACCCGCGTTACAACATCAAAACGCCAGGGTCGAACCCCGCGTCACAACATCAAAAACGCCAAGGTCGACCCTCGCGTTTTTCTACGCCCTGCTGGTACCCAACTCCGCGTCTTCAGTCTAAAATGTGGAGTTAGGATCCTGAACGCTAACGTGGGCATTGTTTGACTCATTCAACATGAGCTGAACGGTTCTAAAACCATTTCCCACGATTTGGGGGCGGTTACACCCCATTATGGAGAGAATTAAGGGGGCGGTTACACCCCTTAATTCCCTATAAATATGGGTAAACTCAACTGAGTTCAGGGTTCGATTTTTCTTAGCTTGAATCGACCATTGAAGGCTGGCTTTTGGAAACGGAAGAGTTAGCAGCAAGGCTGGCATTTTCGGATCTGGGACTTCGCAACAAAGGTTTTGGAGGAGATCGGCCTTGATCCTTCAGCAACGATCGACCACAGAGCCTTCTTCTAGCCTTGGCTTATTAACCGAACTTTCGGTTCAAATCAACTCTTTCATAGAGTTCTAAACTCGTTCAGAGTTCTCAAACTTGCCACGCAAGTTCTCCACAACGTCAAATCGTGAGGAGAAGACATCGTTCCAGTGAATCAAGACGTGCAGATCGTCAACGGAGAGCAAACTCGACGCAAGCATTCGGGGGAGGCACTCCATCGCCACCGTGAAGAACCCAGTTTTAAACAAAGAGGAAGAACCAATTTCGTTCTCCTCTCTTTTGTAATCGAATTGTAATCGGAATCAAAGAAATACAAAGTCAAATTTTCTTTATTCTCTTCTTTGCAAATTTTCTCTACATACAGTGACTAATGAGATGACAAGAGTTGCGCTGACGGCGAACTCGATGGATGATCTCCTGGGGTATGTCATGCAATATTTAAGCGGTGCGATTCCTCATAGCGCGTATGGTGGTGTTATACGGATTATAAGCTCGCTTGGCGATAATTCCGGTGCTGGTCAGAGCAGCACTCAGGTACCTTATTTTTTTCTTAAA
Organism: Asparagus officinalis; assembly: GCF_001876935.1. NCBI lineage: Eukaryota > Viridiplantae > Streptophyta > Magnoliopsida > Asparagales > Asparagaceae > Asparagus > Asparagus officinalis. The sequence goes on along the minus strand of NC_033800.1, from coordinate 11,372,168 downwards.
ATAATAAATTCATTTATATTTAATATGTATTAAACACCCCTTAATGATTATGCAATTGACCATTCAGAGTGGAGATATTGGAGGGAGCAGCACACGTTCTCGTAACCGGGATAGAGATACTGCCGACGACGACGACTGATGAGGTTTATGAGGTTTTTTGTACATTTTTAATGCAATGAACAGCTTTATCTGTTATAACAATACTTATATGCTTGTTGGATGTATATATTAGACGGTCTTGGTTGATGCATATTTTGAAGTAGATAGTTGGATTTGTTTATTATGCTGGAATTGATTATATTATGGCTGGATCTGTGCATTATGTTGGATTTGAATATTTTTGGGTTTGAATGGAATTGTCTAAAATCTTGATTATATTTGGATGGTTGGATGTATTCATATATACAATATTTATTGTATGTATTCATGTTTTGGTATAATTGTACAGGGAAATACAAATTGTAATATATTTTTTTTGCTGAAAAAATAGCAACCTAGACGGAATTCCGTCTAGACTGTACCAACCTAGACGGAAATTCCGTCTAGGTTGCAATAATCAACCTAGACGGAAAACCGTCTAGGTTGTCAACCTAGACGGATTTCCGTCTAGGTTGACAACCTAGACGGAAAACCGTCTAGGTTGTCAACCTAGACGGAAATGTTACTTCCGTCTAAGTTGGTTTCCGTCTAGATTGATCAATTTAGACGGAAATCCGTCTAGTTTGATCCAAACTAGACGGAAACAAAATAAACCAATCTACCTAGACGGATTTCCGTCTAAATGATCCAACCTAGACGGATTGTAGACCAACCTAGACGGAAATTTCCGTCTAGGTTGGTCGTTTTTCTACTAGTGTATTAATACCATTAGATACGGGGGAAACAGATTTAGGTAGACTATCCTTAATAGATAGAGCTTTCACTTCATTTAGTAGCCCTCCCCCAGGGGCGGATGGAGGTAATCTTACTAGCGCTCTGACGCTTTTGTTGTTGTTCTTTTTCTTTTGTTTCATTTTCCATTTTAGACGGCTCAGAACATTGGAGAGTCACAGGGTGACAGAGTTCTCGCATAGTCGCCGTCGTGTATTTCTATTAGTAGGGACTCCACAGTCAGTTATCCGATGATATGAGCGTTGACTCTGTGTGAGATATGGATCAGTAACCTATTATAGAATGACTAGTTACATGACCTTGTTACTAAGGTGATTATGGATTCTTGTGAGTTATAGGTCAATTGTATTTCTTTTCATACATAGATCGGGATTAATATTTAATTATATAAAATTTGAGACATATGATATATACATGAGGGTTTCTTTGTTTGGATTATTTCGCTTGACGTACTACATCTCTTGTTGTAGATTTTTAAGTATTAATCCCATCTAGTTGTATGACCTTCTTACTTGGATGATTTCTGATCGCTAGCTGCATGATCGAATTGTTACTTGATTGATTTTGTTATATTTCCAGTTGCACGTTTCTTTATTATTTCTGTTGTTGTATCGTTATTTGCATTGGGTTTTCGTTCGTTCTTTTCTTTTGTGGGGTCTTGCTATGCACGCTGACATACACCTGTTTTCTCTGGTGTACATCAGACTTAGAGGAAGAACAAGTCCATCTGGGAGATCGTCAGGAGCCAGAGGATTATCAGCAGGGGTGTCTTGCAGACAGAACAGAAGAAGAAGCCAAAGTTCAGTTATCTTTTCTTAGTTGATGGTCTTAGTTTACTTTTGCAGTTCTTTCTTTTTCTGTTGATCGATGTATTTTTGTATCTCTTCAGCATTCAGTTGTTCATTTTGTAATAAGGGCATGTTTGACCCGTATTTTTATGTCTTGGATGATATTCATTTGTGATATGGATTTTTTTGTTCTGAATTTGTCTATTATATTCTTGCTAACTGTGATCGGGGACCTGTGACTTCACATTACATTTATTTCTTGACGCTTAGCATATTAGGTTGAGGAGAAATATTATTTATTTATTCTCCTTAATCTAATACGTTGCGAGCTTGTTCACGTTCTGATTCTCGGGTATTTTGGGAAGCGGGGCGTGACAAAATTAAATGAAAGCAAAGGTCTAGAATTCAATGGTTGAAAGAGGGTGACAATAATACCAATTTTTTTCATAATTTTACCTCTCATAGAAGAAGGAAAAATTTTATTCCCTACCTCATAGATAATGATTCTATCATCTCTGCTGAGTCTGATACGAAAAGGGTCTTCTTTGATTACTTCTCCAATCTCTTTCTTCAACCTCCTGACTCTAGACTCTCAGTTGACTGGAATATCTTATATCCAGAAGCTCCCTAGACCTCTCTCCTCTTGATCTTCCCTTTTCTCCTGAAGAAATCAAAGCAGCAGTCTTTGATCTTCACCCAGATAAATCTCCGGGCCCTGATGGTCTCTCCCTGTTATTCTATCAAACCTTTTGGAACTCCATAGAAGTGGACATAATAGCGTTTATTCAAAACCTCTTTCATCATCCTCAAACTCTTCATAACATCAATTACTCATGCATTTGTTTCATTCCTAAGAAATAAGGTGCCAGCTCCCCCAAGGATTTCAAGCCTATCAGCCTCATTAACAGTTCTTGTGAAATATTTTCAAAAATCCTTGCTAATAGACTTAGCAGATTTCTCCATCTCCTTATAGATTCCTCCCAGTCTGCATTCCAAAAAGGTAAATCTTCCATTGACTCCATTATGCTAGCCCACGAAATGATCAATTTTTGCTCTTTAGGCAAGAAGGAAATCTGTGCTATTAAAGTTAATTTTTTAAGGCCTTTGATTGTGTTAACTGGAATTTTCTCCTTTCCCTTCTTGAAGCTAGAGGTTTCAGTCAAAGATGATGTTTCTGGATCAATCACATTCTTTCCTCCTCCAAATCTACTGTCATGGTTAATGGTTTCCCAACCAGATTTTTTTCATGTCATAGGGGATTAAAACAAGGCGATCCCCTTTCCCCTATACTTTTTCTTTTAGTGGATGATGTCCTAAACAAAATGATCTCTACTAGTGCTATTTTTGGAGACTTGTCTGATCTCCAATTGAAAGGAGAATTAAACAATATCAGGGCTCTTCAATTTGCAGACGACACTATCATCTTTTCTAAAGCCTCCTCTGCAGACATGATCACTCTCAAAACCATTCTTCTCATATTTGCTAACATTTCAGGTCTGGCTGTGAACTCCAGCAAAACTCATCTCTAGCACCTTGGCAGATTTCCTCGTAAGGGTTTTCATCTTGCTAGAACTCTTAATTGCTCTGTGGGATCCCTTCCCTTCTCATACCTTCGTTTACCTCTCAAAAAATGCTCTTTATCTAGAAGAGATTGGCTTCCTCTTTCAGATTCTTTCTCAAAAAAACTGTCTCATTGGAAGAACAAATCCTTATCCCTTGGTGGACGTCTTACTTTGGTCAATTCAGTTCTTTCTTCTTTCCCTCTCTATTTCATCACTTTCTTCAATTTCCCTTCATGGCTTATCCAAGCTATTGACAAGATTAGAAGAAATTTCCTCTGGAATGGTAGTAATCTCCCCTCCAAAGTTAAGTGCCTGGTTTCCTAGAATTCTGTCTGTAGGTTGAAACAAGAAGGAGGGCTGGATGTCATCAATCTATTTGTCTTTAATCTTGCCCTCTTATCTAAGTGGATTTGGAAAATTTTTGATAGGGACTCCTTAATCAGTAAAGTGATTTTCTCCCTGTGCTCCAAAGATGACTCCAACCCTGTCGTGCATCAACTTAAGTCTCAAGCATCTAAACTGCTCAAATACTTATTTTCTATTAATCCAGTTTTCTTCAGCTTTGTTAGATGGAATGTAGGCAACGACAGGATAGGAAGATTCTGGTATGACAAATGGTCTAGTGCTAATTCCCTGTGCAGCCTCTTTCCGAAGGCTTTTAATCTTGCTTTCACCAATAGTAGCCGCATCAGATCTCAGGGTTACTTTTTAAACCAAGTTTGGCACTGGCATCCCATTCTCAAAAGAGGTTTAAACCCTGAAGTGTACAGGGGAGTCCAGGCTCTTCACTCCTTCCTTGTGTTTGACCCTAGAGGGGGTGATTAGGGTCTTATGCTAATCTAATCAGATTTAATGCCAATTAAAACTAATTAATAAGTTATCCTAGCAAGTATGAAATACAACAATATTTGTAAGCTAGGATAAGCAATATGAACAACAAGATATATCCTAGTAATGAGATATAGGCAATGTATGTGCAAGGATATATAAACAACACAAGGGTAGATAATCTAAACAAGATAGTGGATGATATAGTAATGAGCAATGCACAATGGCGATATAAGATATGAACATAAAAGGAAGTGCTCCAATGCAATCACAAACAAACAATATGATTACGGAGTTCGGTCCCCACGACCTACGTCTCCGCTCCTCACCTCGAGGAGATCTCCACTATCACAACCGGGTTTTCTACGTTCACCCGAACAACGTTTACACCTCACAATACAATCACTATGCAATCACACCTCACACACTAAGTGTTGGTCCTATCCCGTGTCCTCCTCCTCAAGTGCTCGGTTACAACCTCTCCCTAGGCACGTCAACCGATGCCACTCCTCTTGGATTCGACCCCATCTCTCACCACACACTTCTCTCGGTGTACAAGTGTATTACAAGTGAATCCTCACAATTAGGCTCAATACAAAGTGTTTGTTCTCTATAATGAATGAGAATGAATTATAAGCTCACTCTCTAAGTTACACAATCCCACAACCCAAATATACTATGAATGTAAATACAATAAGCTCAATGGTTGTGTGTGTACAAAGAGATAAATAAAATCAATTAAACTAAACTCAATATAAATCTAGCTTATGGAAATTATAATCAAAAATAATAAATTGCTAGATGAGTTTAGAAACACTTCTCTAAAGATGACAAGAGAGTGGGAGAAGAGTGAATGCTCAAACACCAAAGGATGATCTCCACTAGCTCTTGTGAAATTTGCTTCACAAACAAAACTCTTAAACACTCTTTTAAACAAACAAAAAAACACCCTCAAACTTGTTTAAACAATTCTCTTGGTTAGGTTAAAAGAAAACAGTAATATGGTATTTATACCCACTCAAAAACTCAGCCAAAACCCCTAACAAAAGACAAAAAAGAACACTCTGCAACGGCTCTAAAACTAGCCGTTGGAACTACGGCGGTCGACCGATGAAAATCGCGGTCGACCGAGAGCAAGGTAAGAAACGAAGAAAAGTTCCAGACAGTTCGTCGGTCGACCGGAACTGTAGCACGGTCGACCGAAGGTACTGTAGCAGGTATATCCAGTTTTATAAAATCGGTTAAAAATAGTAAAACAGATCCAAAAATTATGAAATTTTGTGGGAAGGTTCTAGACATGTAGATTGACATGTTAGAGAAATAATTTCTGAAAAAAAATTTCTCATTTGAGAGAAATAAATGTTTGAACACAGAAATACAGTTTCTGAAAATCTGCTGACATACACGATTTTGTAAAATCAATTAGGCACAGTAGATCAACTCCAAAAATAGTAAAATTTTGCGAAAAGTTTCTAAACATGTAGATAAATATTTTAAAGAAAGAATTTCTTGAATATCACTTCCCATTTATGAAAACTCATCTGTTTTGTAAAACATGCACGAACATGTGCACGAACAAGAACATGATTTTGTAAATTCCATTAAACATAACAAATCAATTCCAAACTTGATGAAACTTTACAAAATGTTTATAAACATAAAAAAAACATGTTAAAAAAATAAATTTTCAATTTTAATTTCTTAATTGTGAAAACTCATCATTTTATAAAAACATGCATGAATATGAATTTGTTAAGAACATGTTTTTGACAAAAAGAGTTTAAACGCATATTGAAACTTTATGAAATGTCTTCATAAACATTATAACACATAAATATAAAGTAACAATGGTCAATAAAACAATATCACAAAGTTTTCTTAAAATAACTCATTTTGTGAGAAAATCCAATATTGTGTGTGTATATGATATTGAGCTTAGAGTATTAAACACACATAATATAAACCTATACTAAATATACCCAAGCTTGATGAAGGTCTTCAATGAGCATGACTTGGTAAACTTTATGGAAGAAACTTGTAATTGGATCTTTAACTTGAATTGACGTTGCTTCACTCCACAATTCCGCCAACCTCCATTTGATATCGTCGTTGAAGCGCTATTCCATCCATCCTCCAACTACGTTGTTTGTCTACAATACATAGGAATGTACAAACACTAGACGAACAAAATTAGTAGTAAATTGTTTGTAAATCATCATCAAAACAAGAAGGCCAACAATCTCCCCCTTTTTGATGATGACAAACAATTTACAAAAAGGATATATGCATGAAAGAAAATGAATATATAAATTATAATTCACATGCATATAAACAAGAAAAATGTATACTCACAATATTTCTCCCCCTTTGACAACATCAAAAAGGGGACAAAAGAATTAAGAGAGCGAAAGCTCCCCCTATCAATAAGCATAGGTGAGTATAAAAGGAATATATATAGGGATTGCTCCCCCAATCAAAAAGCCATATAGAATATATGCAATGAAGATCATGGCAAACATATGTGAGCAAGCATGGATGGAAAATATGTTAAACACAACTCACATACATAAAGACAATGAGAACACATATGAACATATCAATGTGAAAGAAGTGTCTCATTAGCACAAAAAATATAGAAACCATATAAAAGAATAGATTTATGAAATCAAAGAAGAGGAACATGAGAGTCATGCAAAAAGTTTTCAAATGAAAACAAATCAACCAAAAGAAATCATAAATCAGGATTTGAGTCCAAAACCAATGTTTGATCAAAAATAGAATCTCGTTTGTGGGATTTGATCAAACCACATATGGAATACATTATAAGGCACGAATAGATGATCCATAAGCACAAACATATAAATATCATCATATAAGTGAAATATAATGAATTCAAAGCAACAAATCAAAAAAAAATCTTTAACAAAAGAATTTCAAGAGAGGCAACAATATATCAGGCTCTAAAGCTTGTTCTAACCCATATAATCATTCTAGCATCCGGTAAACATGATTTGGGAATAAACACCCAATAAACCCGGAGGGTTATATAAATGCAAACCTCTCAATAAAGCAAAACCAAAGATCATGAAATCAAAAGAATTTAGCCAATAAAAGGAATTGTTTTCATAAAAGTTTAAAATGCATTTTTCAAAACCAAGAAAGAGAAAAATAAAAATACTAAAATTCTTGGTTTAAAATTTATTTTGGCACCCAAGTATTTTTGGTGCCGGATTGTTTAGGGACATGACCCCTATCAATAAAGCTCAAAGCCTTAGGGTTATGAACCCTCTTAGGCGCATATGGTGCACGAACACGGTCATAACAAAAATTACTCAAATGACCCTTCCGATTGCAATAAGTACAATAAAAAGGAAGCATTTGCTTATGTTGACCAAACGGTTGTGCACGAGAAACATTAGAAACATTTGCAAACATGGATGGTCTTTTAAAATTGTTTTGCAAATGTAAAACTTTGTTTAAATCAAAACAAAATTTGGCCAAATGACCAAATCTACCACAATGATTACATCTATACACATGAGCATGCTTGTGATGAACTTTATGAGTCTATACACATGAGCATGCTTGTGATGAACTTTATGAGTGTGTGCATGTACATGTGTGTGTGATGAAGAAGTCTTATGAGATGCACAAGAAGCATTGATATTACTATTTTTAGATTTTTGTGCATCATAGCAAAATTTAGATAAATGACCTTTACGACCACAAATAGAGCACTTATAAATTTTGCTATACATGTGTGCATGATGTGTGATATGTTTAGGTGTAGTAGCATGAGACTTAGCACACATGTTCATAAGCTTATCATGGTTTACATACATGTTTTTAAGGTTGAATCTAAACAAAGATATGCGATGTTTAACTTGACTCAACTCAACATTTTGCATACATGTATAGGAAATAGAAGTAGATGAAACATTATCATTTCTAAAAGAATTAAACTCATTTTTAATAGTTTATACTTCTATCATGGCATCATTATTAGCATGAGTTAAGCTAGATATAGATGAAGTTAATTTTTCATTTTTCAATTTTAACATATCATTAATTTCTTTAAGAGCAACATTTTCTTGAGAAATAATATCAAAATTGGAAACTAGCTTCTCATGATCGGATTTTAAACTAACATGCTTGCTTTTAAGATCAATAAAATTATTTTGTAATTTTGAGTAGGCATGCGATAATTTCTCATATGCACTAGCGAGTTCATCAATAGATAAATCATTATCGGAATCGGAATCGCTTACTACACAAGAGTTATCTTCTTGTGGCCGTGTGCATGATGCTCCGCATGAACTTGAAGAAGAATCCTCCAAAGCTTGTTGGATTGCCTCCAAGTCCCAATGATGTGCTTCAAAAAATTTCTAAAGTTTGTAAGCACTATCAATATGAACAAATTTGTTAGAAAAGGATGAGTCAAAAGCATTAAGTAAAAATTCTAACAAAAGCTTGTTCATTGAAAACATTTTCTCATCATGATTGCTCCACTTGGATTTCTCCACATGCTATTGAGTCGGGTTTTAGGATGCTTGATCTAGTAGTGCGTCCTGCACGTAGATGCGATGAGGCTTGTGAGCACCAAGCTCTGATACCAATTGTCAGACCCTAGAGGGGGGGTGATTAGGGTCTTATGCTAATCTAATACGATTTAATGCCAATTAAAACTAATTAATAAGTTATCCTAGCAAGTATGAAATACAACAATATTTGTAAGCTAGGATAAGCAATATGAACAACAAGATATATCCTAATAATGAGATATAGGCAATATATGTGCAAGGATATATAAACAACACGTGGGCAATTATAGTAATGAGCAATGCACAATGGCGATATAAGATATGAACATAAAAGGAAGTGCTCCAATGCAATCACAAACAAACAATATGATTACGGAGTTCGGTCCCCACAACCTACGTCTCCGCTCCTCACCTCGAGGAGATCTCCACTATCACAACTAGGTTTTCTACATTCACCCGAACAATGTTTACACCTCACAATATAATCACTATGCAATCACACCTCACACACTAAGTATTGGTCCTAGCTCGTGTCCTCCTCCTTAAGTGCTCGGTTACAACCTCTCCCTAGGCACGTCAACCGATGCCACTCCTCTTGGATTCGACCCCGTCTCTCACCACACACTTCTCTCGGTGTACAAGTGTATTACAAGTGAATCCTCACAATTAAGCTCAATACAAAGTGTTTGTTCCTTACAATGAATGAGAACGAATTATAAGCTCACTCTCTAAGTTACACAATCCCACAACCCAAATATACTATGAATGTAAATACAATAAGCTCAATGGTTGTGTGTGTACAAAGAGATAAATAAAATCAATTTAAACTAAACTCAATATAAATCTAGCTTATGGAAATTATAATCAAAATAATAAATTGCTAGATGAGTTTAGAAACACTTCTCTAAAGATGACAAGAGAGTGGGAGAAGAGTGAATGCTCAAACACCAAAGGATGATCTCCACTAGCTCTTGTGAAATTTGCTTCACAAACAAAACTCTTAAACACTCTTTTAAACAAACAACAAAACACCCTCAAACTTGTTTAAACAATTCTCTTGGTTAGGTTGAAAGAAAACAGCAATAGTGTATTTATACCCACTCAAAAACTCAGCCAAAACCCCTAACAAAAGACAAAAAAGAACACTCTGCAACGGCTCTAAAACTAGCCGTTGGAACTACGGCGGTCGACCGATGAAAATCGCGGTCGACCGAGAGCAAGGTAAGAAACGAAGAAAAGTTCCAGACAGTTCGTCGGTCGACCGGAACTGTAGCACGGTCAACCGAAGGTACTGTAGCAGGTATATCCAGTTTTATAAAATCAGTTAAAAATAGTAAAAAAGATCCAAAAATTATTAACTTTTGTGGGAAGGTTCTAGACATGTAGATTGACATGTTAGAGAAAGAATTTCTGAAAAATCATTTCTCATTTGAGAGAAATAAATGTTTGAACACAGAAATACAGTTTCTAAAAATCTGCTGACATACACGATTTTGTAAAATCAATTAGGCACAGTAGATCAACTCCAAAAATAGTAAAATTTTGAGAAAAGTTTCTAAACATGTAGATAAACATTTCAAAGAAAGAATTTCTTGAATATCACTTTCCATTTATGAAAACTCATCTGTTTTGTAAAACATGCACGAACATGTGCACGAACAAGAACATGATTTTGTAAATTCCATTAAACATAACAAATCAATTCAAAACTTGATGAAACTTTACAAAATGTTTATAAACATAAAAACAAACATGTTACAAAAATAAATTTTCAATTTTTATTTCTTAATTGTGAAAACTCATCATTTTGTAAAAACATGCATGAATATGAATTTGTTAAGAACATGTTTTTGACAAAAAAGAGTTTAAACGCATATTGAAACTTTATAAAATATCTTCATAAACATTATAACACATAAATATAAAGTAACCATGGTCAATAAAACAATATCACAAAGTTTTCTTAAAATAACTCATTTTGTGAGAAAATCCAATATTGTGTGTGTATATGATATTGAGCTTAGAGTATTAAACACACATAATATAAACCTATACTAAATATACCCAAGCTTGATGAAGGTCTTCAATGAGCATGACTTGGTAAACTTTGCGGAAGAAGCTTGTAATTGGATCTTTAACTTGAATTGACGTTGCTTCACTCCACAATTCCGCCAACCTCCATTTGATATCGTCGTTGAAGCGCTATTCCATCCATCCTCCAACTACGTTGTTTGTCTACAATACATAGGAATGTACAAACACTAGACAAATAACATTAGTAGTAAATTGTTTGTAAATCATCATCAAAACAAGAAACACTAGACAAATAACATTAGTAGTAAATTGTTTGTAAATCATCATCAAAACAAGAAGGCCAACACCTTGAACCTTTTTCTTGTAAAGCTATCTCTTCTCCTGATATTCTTTGGTGGCCTTTGCATCCCTCAGGTATCTACTCAGTAAAATCTTTCTACTCAGTTTTGATATCTGGAGGATGCAAATCAAGGTATTTCATTTTCATTTGGAAATATCCTATCCCTCTGAAAGTTAAAGTCTTCTTCTTGCTTGTTAACAAACAAAAACTCAATACCAGGGCCAACCTTGTTTCTAAGTGATGGAGTGGTGACCCGAGATGTCTGTTCTGCAACCTAGAAGCTGAGAGTCAGGACCACTTATTCATCTCATGTTCTATTTCCTCCTCAATCTGGTCCACTCTCTTCCCTAATATCAGTGCTGTCTCATGGCCCCTTTCCATGAATGACCTGATCTTCCTTAATGACACTTCAGTTTTCAACAGAGATATAAGATGTATTTGGAGAATAGTGCTTCCTTGTTGTTGTTGTTGGTGGATCTGGAACAGTCGCAACTTCCTCATTTTTAGAGATATCCGACATAATTCTGACCTCATTGCAGCTAATGTTGCTAGATATACTCTCCTTTGGGCAGGTGATCAGGAAGATAGGCTAGCTAAAAGGATCCGTAGGGCAGCTATCAAGCTACAGTTTGAAGAAATAGCGAAGAAGAAAGCGGCAGTCGAAGTGGGAGACAATTTCTCTGCAGACTAGAGTTTGCGTCGGTTGGTTAATCCGTCGGTTTTTGTGGGTTTCTTTTGAGGCTTGGAAACAATTTCAAACTCTAAGTTTTGTCTTCCTAATCACTCTTCTGTAGTTCTTTGCTTAGTGGTATAGATGATACTTTTGAGGTTTCTAGTTTAGGCAGAAGACGTTTTTGTTTTGCTCTTTTTTCTGTTCTTCTTTTGGTGCGCCTTCTACTAATTTGGTAAGGTTTGTAAATTCTCTGTAACTTATATATATAATTTGGTAAGGTTTTTCTGTTCTTCTTTTGGTGCGCCTTCTACTAATTTGTTATAGATTTCATGATTACTGTTGGGTGCTGGGTTTTTCTCAAAATTGTGATTTTCTTGTTTTGCATCTTTTAAAGATTCCTCAAAGATAAACTCTTGCACATGCAACTCCCTTCTGTGAGTTGGAAAGAAAAAAAATATTCCTTTTAGGTTGCTAATTAAAATTACAGCTTAGTAATACATGATTATTGTATTATTTTGTATTTTGTGGTATGATTTTCTAATCTCATGTCATATCTGTGAATTTTGACTAGGAATTTGTATGGCGTATTCAACAATTAGCACTTTAATTTCCCTTCGACTTGCTTATTTGTCACTTATACACAAATGTATGTAGGAGGAAAAATCAGTAATCTTAGATGTTTAAAGCCTCAATCCAGAGCATGTTGGATTTAATCTAATAAATCTATTTGTGGGCACATATGATTAAATCAATGTGTATTGCTATCTTTCAGGATAACCCACTAAAGTGATAAATTAAGTTGGATTAATGTGTATTTAAATATAATCATGGGGTTATATGTGCAGATACCAGGTTATAATTGTGATTTATTGAGGTGCTAAATTACAAAAGTACAACATCTATAAATAAGGGGTTATGGTCCCTAACCTAGGGTTACACTCTCTAATTCTCTTCACCCTCATCTAGAGAGAGAAATTTCGGATTTAGAGAAACCCTAAGGTTAGAAGATCATTGAAACCCAAATCAAGATTTCTTCTATGGATTCAGGTATAAGATTCCGCTCTTTTAGATTCTTGTTAATCTCTTTGAATTAATCATGGCTATATGGTTTTTAGATCTCTAATTTGGTTTAGATCAAAAAAGTGGTATCAGAGCCTCCTTGATTAATTCTTAGGGATTTAAGTTTTATTGGGTTTTTTGATCTTAAATCTCTGGTTAAAGATTCAGTTTTGGTTTTTCGGATGAACAGTAATTTTTTTGTTCGGATGAACAGTAACGAAAAGTTTTTCAGATGAATAGTAATTTTTTGGATTTTTCTTCGATTTTTCTTGGTCTGGATCTGATTTTGAAAAATAAAATCGAGGAATTTTTTTTGGTTTGTCGGCGGTGGTTTCGGTTTGAAACCCTAAGGATTCGTGCGTGAAACGTGCCGAATATTAAGGAGGTGGTTACCTCAAATTTTGGCGAAGCTGAAAGCTTCAAACGAACCTCGCGTTCGTTCAATTTTAACGAACCTCGCGTTCGTTCTAAGGTAAACCTCGCGTTCAAACTCAGGTGAGCGTCAAGCTCAATTTTAACGAACATCGCGTTTGTTCTAAGGTGAACCTCGCGTTCAACTCAGGTGAGCGTCAAGCTCAATTTTAACGAACCTCGCGTTCGTTCTAAGGTGAACCTCGCGTTCAACTCAGGTGAACGTCAAGCTCAATTTTAACGAACCTCGCGTTCGTTCTAAAGTGAACCTCGCGTTCAACTCAGGTGAGTGTCAAGCTCAATTTTGACGAACCTCGTGTTCGTGCGTCAGTCGAACCTCGCGTTCGTGCTTCAGTCGAACCTCGCGTTCGTGCTTCAATCGAACCTCGCGTTCGTGCTTCAGTCGAACCTCACGTTCATACTTCAGTCGAAACTCGCGTTCGTACTTAAGTTGAACATTGCATTCATTTTTTTTAACGAACCTCGCGTTCGTTCTCAAGTTGAACCTCGCGTTCATTTTTTTTAAACGAACCTCGCATTCGTTCTCAAACGAACCTCGCGTTCGTGCTTAAGTGAATCTCGTACTCAATACAGTCGAACCTCGCGTTCGAAGTTAAGCGAACTTCGTGTTCACTATGGTTAAGCCTCAGTTTTTCATGGGTCTACTTTGGTATACTTAATTTATTCAATTAAGTTATGGGCCCTAATTAAGCTGTGAGACCCTAATTAAGTTTTTAGAAATTCAGTTGATTTAAATTAAAAAAGTTTTAATTTAAATCTAATTTGGTTTTTTAATCAATTATTTAATTCAAATAATATGATACTAAGGAATTAAGGTTGTCTCTCACTCCAATTGATTAATTGAAACAAGAAGTTGCCAAAATAACCTCTCTTGTGTAGATTGTTCATGAGGAATGTGAGATGTTTGTGTGTATGCTTTCGTGTAAATATTTAATCGGCCCAAATGAATGTTAATATTTATTTAGACTGTATACACATCTGCGATGATAAGCGTGTGACAATTATAAGGTTTATATGTGAATAATGAATCGATCCAAAGATAGTTTCATTATTTGACATGAGTTATTGTCAATGTTTGATCATTGCAACAAGGTATCACTTACAAGTTAATATTACTGTCCAAAGACTTGATATTAATGTTGTGCCCGATATCTTGGATGGGGATTGTCATTATTTGAATTTTATTGATTATGGTTATTGATATGAGCATTTTTGTTTTATTTCAGCTAATGCATCTGCTGCAACAATTTCTGCTAACATCAACTCAATTCCCATGCTAAATGGGACAAACTTCAAGGTTTGGAAAGAGAACATATTAATTGTTCTTGGCTGCATGGATCTTGACTATGCATTAAGAACTGAACAACCCCAACCTCTCAATGCGGATAGCACTCCTGATGCAAAGAAGGAGCATGAGAAGTGGGAGCGTTCAAATCGCATGAGTCTTATGATCATTAAGCGCGGCGTTCCGGAAGCCTTCAGGGGCATAGAATCCGAAGGGATTACTAAGGCTAAAGATTTCCTTGCCGAAATTGAGAAGCGTTTTGCGAAAAACGATAAGGTAGAAACAAGCACGCTTTTAGCTCGCTTGATTTCAATGAAGTATAAGGGCAAAGGAAATATCAGGGAGTACATTATGGAAATGTCTCATATTGCTTCAAAGCTTAAGGCACTTAAACTCGATCTTTGTGACGAGTTATTAGTGCATCTGGTTTTGTTGTCTCTTCCTGCACAGTTTAACCAATTTAAGGTCAGTTATAACTGTCAAAAGGAGAAATGGACTCTAAATGAGCTCATTTCATACTGTGTGCAAGAAGAAGACAGGTTGAAGCAAGATAAGACAGAAAGTGCTCATTTGGCCTATGCCTCTAAGGATAAGGGCAAGAAAAGGAAGAATGATAAGGAAGCTGCTAAGGGTCCAGTTGAGAAGAAACAACATAAGGATAATCAGGGTTGTTTCTTCTGTAAGAAGCCTGGACATGTAAAGAAGGACTGTACAAAATATCACGCCTGGCGTGATAATAAGGGTACGTTCCTTGCTTTGGTCTGTTCTGAGGTTAATTTAGCTTCAGTACCTAGAAACACTTGGTGGTTAGACTCTGGTGCTACTACTCACATAAGTGTTTCTATGCAGGGTTGCCTGAGCTACCGAAAGCCAAGTGATGTTGAAAGACACATCTTTGTGGGCGACGGACAATCGGTAGATGTGGAAGCAATTGGGCACTTTAGGTTGTTGTTAGGAACTGGTTATTATTTGGATTTAAAAGATACTTTTGTAGTACCGTCTTTTAGACGGAATTTGGTTTCTGTTTCTGTATTGGACAAATCAGGTTATTCTTGTTCATTTGGAAACAGTCAATTCAGTTTATCTTTTAATTCAAATGTTGTGGGAACCGGTTACTTGAGTATTTATGACAACCTATATTTGCTTGATACAATTGCTTCTTACAATGAATCCTTGCATGTGGAATCACGTGGTACTAAGCGTAAATTAAATAAGGAAAATTCGGCGACATTATGGCATAAGCGCTTAGGTCATATCTCAAAAGGTAGAATTGAGCGTCTTGTGTCTGATGGCATTTTGGATTCCCTTGATTTTTCGGACTTCGACGTATGTGTTGAATGTATCAAGGGAAAACAGACCAAAGTGAAAAGATTAGGTGCCAACAGATCTTCGGATGTCTTAGAATTGATACATACGGATATTTGTGGGCCATTCCCTACGGAATCCTGGAATGGTCAACAATATTTTATATCATTCATAGACGATTACTCACGTTATGGGCACCTATAGGACTCTTAAGGATATGGTAAGAAGTATGCTTGCTCATTCTTCTTTACCAGAGTCACTCTGGGGAGAAGCACTTAAGACAGCAGCTTACATTCTGAATAGAGTACCAAGTAAAGCAGTTGCTAAAACACCTTATGAGCTTTGGACTGGTCGAAAGCCTAGTTTAAAGCGTTTACATATTTGGGGATGTCCAGCTGAGGCAAGGTCTTATAGGCCAAATGAAAAGAAATTGGACCCCAAAACAGTTAGCAGCTACTTTATTGGATACTCTGAACGCTCTAGAGGCTATAAGTTTTATGATCCCACTATAAGGAATATTTTTGAGATGGGAACAATAACATTCTTTGAGGACGTTGAGTTTGGGGGGAGAAATAAGGTTAGAAACATTGCTTTTGAGGAGGAATTGGCTTCAGATCCAATCCATACAGTTACTTTTAACAATATTCAGGTTCCTATACCTGTTGTTGCTCAAGAAGTAAATCCAGAACCTCAAGATGATAATGTTGAACAACTCCCTGTTCTAGAAGAACAAACTCAACAACCTCAAGAACTAGTGCCATTAAGGGGATCCATTAGAGAAAGGAGAAATGCTATTTCGGATGATTATATTGTATTTCTCCAAGAACATGAGGAAAGTGGTGGAATGTTAGAAGATGATCCAATCAACTTCTCTCATGCCATGAAAAGTTCTAACTCTCAACAGTTCAACTTCTCTCAGGCCATGAAAAGTTCTAACTCTCAACAGTGGATTGATGCCATGAATGAAGAGTACAAGTCTATGCAAGACAATAAGGTTTGGGAACTTGTCCCATTACCAGAAGGTGCAAAACCAATTGGTTGTAAATGGATTTTTAAAACCAAACGGGATGCAAACGGTAATGTGGAGAGGTATAAGGCACGTCTTGTGACTAAAGGCTATACTCAAAAGGAAGGCATTGATTATACAGAGACTTTCTCTCCGGTTTCATCGAAAGACTCTTTCAGAATAATCATGGCACTTGTTGCTCATTATGACCTTGAGTTATATCAGATGGATGTTAAGACTGCATTTCTCAATGGAGACATTGATGAGATGATTTATATGGTGCAACCAGAAAACTTTGTGTCAGAAGACCCAAAGAATATGGTTACCAGAAAACTTTGTGTCAGGAGACCCAAAGAATATGGTTTGCAAATTAAGGAAATCCATCTATGGACTCAAGCAAGCTCCTCGTCAATGGTATCATAAGTTTCAACAAATAGTTATCTCGTTCGGTTTTGAGATGAACATTATTGATGACTGTGTATATCACAAGTTCAGTGGGAGTAAGTATATTTTTCTGGTTCTGTATGTCGATGACATCTTGCTTGCCACTAATGATATAGGCATGTTGCACGAAACCAAGAGATTTCTATTAAAGAATTTTGAGATGAAAGATCTTGGGGACGCCTCTTTTATATTAGGGATCCAGATACATCGAGATCGCTCTCGGGGTATTCTTGGATTATCACAAAAGAGCTATATCGATAAGGTACTTAAAAGGTTTGGCATGCAAGATTGCAGACCAGGTGACACCCCTGTTGCTAAAGGAGACAAGTTTAGTCTCAATCAGTGCCCTAAAGGTAACCTTGAAATTCAGGAAATGCAGAAGATTCCTTATGCTTCGGCTGTAGGAAGTCTAATGTATGCTCAGGTATGTACGCGTCCGGATATTGCGTACATTGTTGGGATGTTAGGCAGATACTTAAGCAACCCTGGTATGGATCATTGGATAGCAGTCAAAAGGGTTATGAGGTATCTTCAGAAAACAAAAGATTACATGCTCACATACAGAAAATCAGAGAAATTAGAGGTCATTGGGTATTCGGACTCTGATTTTGCTGGATGCCAAGATAGCAGGAAGTCTACATCAGGCTACATTTATATGTTAGCAGGAGGAGCTATATCATGGAAAAGTGTCAAACAAACACTAGTAGCTTCCTCCACTATGGCAGCAGAATTTGTAGCTTGCTATGAGGCATCCAATCAGGGAATATGGCTGCGAAATTTTGTCACGGGACTGCGCATTTTGGAAAATGTTGAAAGACCACTAAGGTTATATTGTGACAATAAATCTGCAGTAATGTATTCCAATAACAACAGGAGCTCAACTAAGTCAAAACATATTGACATTAAGTTCCTGGTTGTGAAAGAAAGGGTACAGAGTGGACAGATATCCATAGAGCACATTGGGACAAACTCCATGATAGCTGATCCTCTTACTAAGGGATTACCACCTAAGGTCTTTCATGAGCATACTGCTCATATGGGTGTGGTATTATTTGAGGATATTATGTTTTAGTGGGAGTTTGTAATTATGGTGCTTTATGTTTGGTTGTATTGTCTGATCAGAATAAAGTATTCAGTTAAGACACTCTGTTACATTATGTTTGGTTTTGACCTCACTAAGGAGGACCAGTTGAAAATAGACATGTACTGATCACATTGCATGTAATTTTCATGCTGCACATCCATGATTGATCTATGTCGTTTGATTGTATTGGTATATGTGACCATTGATGGGTCGAGTCACGATAAATATGACGAAGGCCGCTTTGATCCTATATTGATATAGTCAATGGACGAGATTGTTCAGAAATACCTTTTCAGTGATAGCAATTTTTTAGCTCATAAGGTTATACACAATTTAAGGAATCATATGGTGCCCAAGTGGGAGATTGTTGGATTTAATCTAATAAATCTATTTGTGGGCACATATGATTAAATCAATGTGTATTGCTATCTTTTAGGATAACCCACTAAAGTGATAAATTAAGTTGGGTTAATGGGTATTTAAATATAATCATGGGGTTATATGTGCAGATACCAGGTTGTAATTGTGATTTATTGAGGGGCTAAATTACAAAAGTACAACATCTATAAATAAGGGGTTGTGGTCCCTAACCTAGGGTTACACTCTCTAATTCTCTTCACCCCCATCTAGAGAGAGAAATTTCAGATTTAGAGAAACCCTAAGGTTAGAAGATCATTGAAACCCAAATCAAGATTTCTTCTATGAATTCAGGTATAAGCTTCCGCTCTTTTAGATTCTTGTTAATCTCTTCGAATTAATCATGGCTATATGATTTTTAGATCTCTAATTTGGTTTAGATCAAACAGAGCAATCTATTTCTAGTATGTGAAGACCTAGTTAGGCTGTCTTGCACTTCCATGCTCAAGACTATATATCGAGGTTATTGTCGAGGATCCTTATATCTGAATAGGGGTGTCCAAAAGGCCAAACCCGGGCAAAACCCGGGTCCGGGCCCGGGCCCGGGTCGCCTAACGGCCAGATTTGGTCTTTTGACCGTTTTGCCCCTTAAAACGGTCAAAAAACGGCTATTTTTCGAGGGTTTTTTGGTCATTTACCTAGGGGGCTGCTTCTATAAATAGAGGGGGGGTTTCAATTCATTTTCTCACAACAAAACTCATCTATTTCTCTCTCTACTACTCTCTTATACAATCTTATACTATCTCATACTAATATACTATCCTATAATCTTTTGTATTTTCTAATACTTCCAACAAATGGCTTCTGGGTCTGATTATGAAGAGCAACATGCAACTCCTACCGATCCAGAGATGAGTCCTCCTACAACAACTCCTCATCCTACCGGTGTTAATCCTGAATCTGGTGGCGACGAATCTACGGCACCAAGAGCTCCAAAAAGGCCGAGGTCTGATGTATGGAATTTTTTTGAGAAGATAGACGTCACCAAGGATGAACACGGTAGGATCATCTCTCAGAATGCGAAATGTGCGTTGTGCGGCCAGATATTCAAAGCTCATCATAAGAGCGGCACCAACCATCTCAAACGGCATATTGAAAAACACAACAAAGGCCAAAATCTACAAGGTGATATCCGGCAGTCTATGCTTTCCCAATCATCCTCTTCAGGTACCCTCGGCAGTTGGAATTATGACGCTGCCCGAGCCCGGAAATGCGTAATCAGGTTTATTGTTCTTAAAAACCTTCCTTTTAAATTAGTAGAAGATGATGAATTTGAAGATTTATTTAGAGATGGTTTTTATCCTGCATTTACAAAATTTTCTCGTCAAACCTGTCAACGTGATATTTTAAAATATTATGTTGAGGAACAGGGAAAAATAATTTCTTATTTTAAAAATTTAAACTGCAAATTTTCTTTAACTTCTGATATTTGGTCATCTAGAGTGCAAACTGGTTATTTATGTATAACAGCACACTGGATTGATGAAAGTTGGAAAATGTTTAAAAGAGTTGTTTCTTTTATTGCAATTGAAGAGTCACACACTGGTATTAATGTTGCAAATTTAATTGTTGAAGAACTTATGAAACTAGAAATTGATCAAAGAATATTTACTCTTTCACTAGATAATGCAAGTAATAATAATGTAGCTGTTGATTTTCTGAAAATAACTTTGTCATTGCCATGTCATGGTGAGCTTTTTCATGTTAGATGTATCTGTCATATTTTAAATTTAATTGTTCAAAGTGCATTTTCTGAAATTAAACCCATGATAGAAAAAGTTAGAACAGTTGCTAATATGCATAATGCTTCTGAAATGAGAAATAAAAGATGGAAACAATGTTGTCAAAGAAAAAATTATAAGCTTACACTAATTCGAAAAGATGTTGACCATAGGTGGAATTCCACCTATGCAATGTTATCTGTAGCAATAGAATATAAAGAAATTATAAATGATTTTATAAATTTTTATGCTTCTAGTTCTAGCTCTGGTAGTGCTTATGGAATAACTGAAGATGAATGGACAGTTATATGTAAATTAAATGAGATGTTACAAGTTTTTTATGATGCTACTATGTTATTATCTGGTTGTTATTATCCAACTATTACTTTAGCTGCTTTACAAATTTTAAATATTCAAAAAAATTTTGCAAAATATCGTATGGATGATATTTTTGGAAATATAATTTTTCAAATGGAGAGTAAATTTAATAAGTATTTTAGGCTTATTCCTCATATTTTTGGTATTGGTGTTCTTATTGATCCATGCTTGAAGGATATTGGCCTTCGAAGTTTGTTACAATCATTGTATGGTGGACAGATTATAGACTTAGATGATGGATCCACCCTTACTGCTACTACTCATCATTTAGCTATTAGAAATTATTTTTCAAACCTTATATGATGAGTATGCAGCTAGATATGGTGTAGCTATACAACAGTCTATAGCTTCGGCACCTTCAGCTTCGAGCACAGGTCGAGGTAAAAGTGTAAGTTTTGATAGGTATGCAATGGTAGCTGAACTAACTGGTGGATCTGGAACTTCATCAGGATTAGAGGTTTCTGAAATAGATGAATATTTATCTGCTTCCTTAGTTAAATGTCAAGGAAATGCTTTAGATATTTTGCAATGGTGGAAAGTATATGGATCAGTTTCATATCCTATACTTTCCACCATGGTTCGTGACTTACTATCAGTGCAGGTTTCGACTGTAGCCTCGGAATCCGCTTTCAGCACAGCAGGACGTTTGATCGACGACCACAGGACATGCTTAGATCCGTATACTGTACAAGCGGTGATGTGCTTACAGGATTGGTGGAGATACGAGAAGCGAACACAAGGCATCGAACGGATTGCTATGATTGAAGATAAATTTGAAGAGTTGGGACTAGCAGATAGATATAATGATTAGATAATATTCATAAAATTGTAATTTTTATTTCTTAGCTTTAAATTTGAATTAAATTATTTCGAAAAAAGTTGCAAATGATAGTGATATGGGTGAGTAGGTGCCAACCTAGTTGGGATGTACTCATCTATTGTGATGCGACGAATTTCGAAATAAATTTATACTTGTAAAGTATTTACCGATTATTAATAAAGAAGTTATTTTTATCATCTTTTGTACTTGTAATTTATATCATTTCATTTCAAGTTATTAATTAAATTTATGATATTTTTTATAATAATTTATGATTTATGGTTTTGTTAAAATTTTAAAAAAATAAAAAAAATAAAAATTTTTTTTTATAAAAAAAACAAACCGGGCCGGTCCGGTGTCCAGCCCGCTCAGGCCCGGGCCCGGCCCGGGCCACCCGGGCCCGGGTCCGGGCTTGGGTTTTGCCCAGCCCGGGCCCGGTTTCCCGGGCCGGCCCGGGCCAGGCCGGGCCGGGCCCGGATGGACAGCCCTATATCTGAATCACTATCCTCACACTAATCTAATATCATTCTATTAAGCTATCTGTCATTCTCTAATCTGAATATTAGTCTATGAGCAAAGTGCGTTTTTGGTCATTTGTCGAGTCAAATGACAGTGAGACTTTTAGTATTTGATTGATAGCAGAGGGTAAATTTGATAATGATGTTTGTGCAAGGTTAAAGCTGTTTATGGAAAAAAAATTCCAATATAAATGATGTCTTCTAATTCTAAAATCGTGTTCTAGAAACTTTCAAATATATTGCTTCCTTCTAGTTCTCATGTTAAAATTTCTAACCTCTGTGACTGCAAATCATATCTAAGATACTAACGCAAATACATGCCTATTCTTGGAGAATAACATGTGAATTTAAAATTCTTGTGCATGCTCCCACTACTTTTTTACTTTTGCACGCTATCAGACTCTTCCTTTAAAAGCACTTAGGCTCTATTTGGCAAAACTAGCTGAAAGCTACGAGATTATAGTTGAAAGCTGTTAAGCTAGCTGAAAGCTGTGAAATTGTAGCTGAAAGCTAATAGCTGTGTAGCTAGCTAATTGACTAGAGCTGTTTGGCAAAAGTAGCTGTACAGCTAGCTTAAATTTGTTAAATGACTAAAAAGGACATGCAATATTATTGATATAAAATTAGAATTATTAGGGGCAAAAATGGAAGAAAAAAATTGGCAGTTCCTTCCCAAAGACAAATGCTACTTGATGTAGCTTTTCAAAAACTACTTGCAAAAGACACAATCTCCAAAATAATCTCCTCTTATTTTTTATCACCAAACAACTCTACTAGCTTATTGACCAAGTCAATAAGACACAATCTCTTGTTGCCAAACAGTGCCTTAGTCTATATCTATTTCTATCTATCTATACTACATATAAAAGAGAACTGAGGTGTTAAAACTTTTGATTGCCTTTTTACCCTTTCAAAATTTGAAAATTCACAATAATGCCTTGAAATCTATTCAATTCATTCTATTTATTACACTATAATTATTCTTAAAATAAACATGAGAACTAATACTAAGTACTAAATATATATTATAAAAATTAATCATAAATCTTAATCAGTTCATTCTATTTATTACACTATAATTATTCTCGCACTAAATATAAGAACTAATGTATTACAAATTTTACCAATATTAGTGTTATATTAAATAATATAAATATTTCACTTTAGATATTGTACAACTTTAATATATAAGATAATAATATCATAACTTATATTTATAAATTATATCATAATTTATGATAATTAAATATTTAATTAAACATCTAACATCTAATCTAATATTATAATATATTGATATGTGCATCTCATGTGTAAAAAATCCACTGAGAGGAATACTAATGCAAATGTTAACCTCTTGGTATAGTCTAGAAATAACATATAAATTATCATAATATATAGTACTAACTATTGCAATATACTTGTCATAGTATTTAGATATGAGGTAATTCTAATATGATAATTTCCAAGCGGTGTGGGATGCTATTACATTTTCTCTTGACATTGAATATGGAAAGATAATTTTTGAAGAAGATGCAGATGCGGTAATTAGAGATATCCATAATAGGGTAGAGCAACACTCGATTTTCGGACACATTGTGGATGATATTCAACGATGTTGCACATGAATCAAGGAATAAGATTTTTAGATAGTTCGTCAAATGAAGAATATAATGGCTTATGTGTTGGTCCGAAGAGCTAAGGAAATTAATGATTTTGTGGTATTGCTCGAAGACTCGCCATCATTTTTACACAATGTTTTACAGTCTAATAAGGAGTAACATTAATCCTCATTCTTTTGCTATGCTTTTGGGTTTTTAGTTTAGTTTTGATGTATCTTAATATTTTTCATGAAAAACTATTTGCAATACAATAATTGAATCCTAGCTAATAAAGTAAGAACTCTTGAACTAAAGGAGGGAAAGCCTACTTTGCTAGTCATGATAGACAGGGTAGGCAACTCCATTTACAATACAAAATAACATAAAAATAGAAAAATTAAAAAAGATGTGTACCTTCCGCTCAAATTCTACCCTTTTCGAACAAAAATAGATAGGAGACTTTTGATAGAATCAGAGTTAATTTTATATAACTTTTATAGTATATAAATAAACGAAACTATTACTATTTTATGACATCTCCCCTTCTAAAACCACAAATAACGCATTTAATATGAATTTTAGTGAGAAAATGAACTTATAATTAAAGGATTAATGTATAATCTCTTACTGACTAATCAAATTCTCTTCATTAATTATGCACTAATAATTTCACGACTTGTCTACTTCCATAAATATTCCACTTAGACAAGAATTGTATAAAATTATGCTATGTATGGATGCTCAAATGCACAAAAGGAATCACTAAAAGGGTCCAAAAAATGGAGGAAGTGAGAATTTTGACAGTAGAGTCAATCCCTCGATTATAGTAACTAGGATACCTTGTAGTCAACAAGATTTTACATGTGCTAATTAAGAGAGATAATTATATAGCTTGTTTTTGAGGAAACAAATAAATCTGCAATGAGTTTCACCTCTAATTTATGAAAAAAATATCAATCTATCAGTCATACAAATATGTAATTTCATGGAGAGAAAAACTAATATAAATATTAATAAATTCATGGCGAGTAGGTGGCTGAAGGCTTTGTTTGAGTCCTCTTCGTCGTTCTATAAAAAAGTCATGGGCGAGTGCAATGTGAGATGAACTTCAAATATTTTAGTATCATGTCATTACTTAATATGCATCACGTGCAAATCACGTGTTAAATACTAGTAGTAGAAAACAAATTTAGTCACAAATTAAGACTATTACCTCTCTTGGCAATTATTCTCCGAGATAATCAAATGAATCCTTGCTTTCAAGTTAGTTACTACTGGATCATACTAGTCATAATTATGCATTTTTAATTCTTTTATTAGGTTGATTAAATCTTTTAAGTTAGTGATAGTCATATATTTGAAATTTTTATTTAGTGTTTTGTATGTTTATTTAGTGTTAGTGTATGTTGGATGCTATTTTATATATGCAATATATTAATTTCATGCAGCAGTTATATGTAATATTTAAAATGATGTGAATTTACATTAATAGTTTAATGTCCGATTTACACTAATAATTTAACATGGGTATTGTAGATGGATGGTGATCATTATAAAGAAGAGACTACTTTGTCAATATGCTCTAGAGCTGCATTTTCTATTTTATTAATAGTACTTACTTTAATGAAAAGAATACAATGTAGATGCAGAAGGTTACGCCATGGTCCTAGTGAGCAAAAAATATTGGACCAGAAAAATAGAAGAGCACACGTGTTACAATGGCTGATGATAGTTGTGTAATCTACATTAGAATTCATCGTGGGGCTTTTATCAAACTTGAAAATATCATGAGGAGAAAAAATCTGTTAAAGGATGTTGAGGATTCGAAATAATCAAATCAAATTCGTATCCTTCCGGATCTTGTGTTTAAGAGTTGAGCAAGAAAGAAATTCACCACAAATCAAAGATAAAAACTTGTAAGAAAGTAAACAAGAAAGGACACACCAGATTTAATGAGGTTCGGTAACGTGCCTACGTCCTCGGGAGCCACACCACACAATTATTTAATTACTTGAAGAAGATTACAATGCTAGCAATTGGCCTCTCTCTCTCTCTCTCTCTCTCTCTCTCTCTCTCTCTAAGATTTCTAATATCAAAGAGCCCTCAAAACCCTCTTTTTCGTGCTCTTTTTCTCTCTTAAACCCTAAAGGGACGTGTTTCTATTTATAACAAAACACAATCCCAAATAAATTAGGATTCTAAAACGAGTCTGCCACACCCTAGTGTAGCGCAGACCACACCCATGATAGACAGAGCAGACTCTGCTACACCCTGGTGTGGTGCAGACCACACCCATGGCAGACAGGGCAGATTCTGTCACACCCTGGTGTGGCGCAGACCACACCCATGGCAGACAGGGCAGATTCTGTCACACCCTGGTGTGGCGCAGACATGGCCTGTCTTAAATTTTTATGCGATTATTGATTTTGATTCTAGGTTTGGGTCTCCACTCTCAAGACCAACAATCTCCCACTTGGAGATCAAACCACCATCAATGAGCTCTCCCGAACTCTGCCTTCTTCGCAAGCATCTTCTCCTACTTGAAAAATCCATTCTTCAATCATCAACATTCCGGCGATCTCGCCGATTCTCGTAGTATGGCTCCGCCTTCGTCTTCTACTCATGAAGGTCAACTGAAGTTGCACACAACTCCAGTTTCTCAATGGTGACTGCCTTCGTCAACATGTCCGCCGGATTTTAACTCCCTAAAATCTTTATCAAATATAACTTTCCGTCTTCAACTAGCGAGCGTATAAAATGGTATTTGACATCGATGTGCTTCATTCTGACATGATATACTGGATTCTTGATAAGATGTATAGTGCTCTGGCTATCACAATAAAGAACTCCTCTCCCTTGCTTTAGATCCAACTCTTCCAAGCACCCGTTCAACCAGATCATCTCCTTGCTTGCTTCAGTCACCGCGACATACTCAGCCTCGGTTGTAGACAAAGTCATAATCTTCTGCAGACGTGAGACCTAGCTCACTGCTGTCGACGTTAAGGTATAAACATACCCCGTGGTGCTTCGTCTCGTATCATGATCACTGGCGAAGTCCGCATCCACATATCCCTGCAACACCAACTCCTTCCTCCTGAAACATAATGGCTTGTTCGTTGTCCCTCTCAAGTACCGCATTATCCACTTCACGGCCTCCCAATGCTGCTTCCCTGGATTGCTTGCAAATCTGCTCATAACTCCCACTACATGGGCGATGTCTAGCCTCGTGCAAACCATCGCGTACATGAGACTCCCAATGGCCGAAGAATATGGCACCCTACTTATATGCTTTCTATTTGCATCTGTCTTAGGTGATTGTTCCTCAGATAGCTTGAACTGACTTCCAATGGGTGTGCTAACAACTTTAGCATTATGCATGTTAAACCTTTAAAGTATCTTCTTAATGTATTCCGTTTGGCTCAATCTCTATGTCCTTTCAGCTTCATCCCTACTGATTCGTATCCCTAGAATCTGCTTTGTTGCACCCAGATCCTTCATTACAAACTCCTTTGCTAGCTGCTTCTTCAAACTGTTTATCTCCTCTAAATATGGTCCTGCTACCAACATGTCATCAACATATAATAACAAAATAATGAAGCTGGACTCGAACCTTTTGAAATAACAGCAATGATCCGAATTACATCTTCTATAGCCATTGTTCTACATGAAGTTATCAAACTTCTTATACCACTGTCTCGGAGCCTGTTTCAAACTATATGAGCTCTTCTTGAGCTTGCACACCATCTCTTTCTTTCCTTCTTCAATGAAGCTAACAAGCTGCTTCATGTAGATTTTTTCATCTAAGTCACCATGAAGAAAGGCAGTCTTCATATCTAACTGCTCAAGAAAGAGCTCTTCTGTAGCTACCAAACTCAACACTACTCTGATGATTGTGAGTTTCACAATAGAGAAAAATATCTTCATGTAGTCCACTCCTTCCTACTATTGAAACCCCTTCACTACTAATCTGGCATTGAATCTCTTGCTTCCATCACTCTCCTGCTTGACCCGGTAGACCCATTTGTTATGTAAGGCTTTCTTCTGTGCAGGTAGATGGGCTAACTCCCGTGTCTCATTAGTGAGTAGAGAATCTATCTCCTCCTGCATAGCATGCTCCCACTGTTGAGATTCACTCACTTGTATTGCCTCTTCATAGCACTCCGGCTCACCACTATCTGTCAATAATAGGTAGTCAAGAGATGAAAGATATCTGGGATTTGGTTTGGGTACCCTGGATGACATCCTAAGCTCCATGCCCTGGGTAGTTTCTTCTACACCTGGAGCCTTCCCCATTCTCTGATCAGAACAAACATCATCACCCCTATCTAGAAGTTCCTCTAAATCCATGTACTCGGATCCACCTGTATCTGTAGTGATGCTCCCACTGCTTTGGCTATCCTTGGCATTTTTCCTGTTCTTGTACATCACATCCTTATTGAATATCACGCCCTTGCTTCTGATGATCTTCCTGTTCTTCTCATCCCAAAGGTGATATCCGAACTCATTAATGTCGTATCCAATGAATGTGCACTTCTGTGACTTAGCTTCTAGCTTGTCTCTGACATGGTCACTGATATAAACATAAGCCACACAACCAAATACTCACAAGTGTGAGAGATTTATCTTCTTTCCACTCCAAACCTCCTCTGGAATCCCAAAATCTAATGGAACTGATAACCCGTAATTAATAAGGTAAGCTGCCATATGCACCGCATTCGCCCAAAATATCTTAGGCAGACCTGCATGTAATCGCATGCTCCTGACACGCTCTGTCAAGGTTTTGTTCATCCTCTCTGCAATGTCGTTCTGCTATGGTGTCCCTGGAGTAGTCTTCTCTAAGTGAATATCATTCATAGCACAGAACCTCTTGAACTCCTTCAGCTCGTATTCTCCACCATTGTCTGATCTCAGACATTTTACCTTCAGATCTGTCTCATTCTCCACCATGGCCTTCCACTTCTTGAAGATTCCAAACACCTTTGACTTGTGCTTCATGAAGTAGATCCACACCTTCCTCGAGTGATCGTCGATGAAGGTGACATAATATCTCGAACCGCCAAAAGATGATACACTGGCTAGGCCCATACATCTGTATGAATCAACTCTAGCTTCTGAGGCTTAGGTGACCTTCCATCCTTCTGGAAACTAATCCTTCTGGAAACTAACCCTCTTCTACTTCCCAAAGATGTAGTCTTCACAAACCCCGACTTCTACGGAGTCGATCCCGGTTAGCTTTTCCTATGAATGTAATATCTTCATCCCCTTCTTGCTCATGTGCCCTAGCCTGTTGTGCCATAGATCTGTATTCTCTTTGCCAGCTACAATT
Source organism: Asparagus officinalis (assembly GCF_001876935.1). Classification (NCBI taxonomy): domain Eukaryota; kingdom Viridiplantae; phylum Streptophyta; class Magnoliopsida; order Asparagales; family Asparagaceae; genus Asparagus; species Asparagus officinalis. Next base: position 11,343,118 of record NC_033800.1, on the reverse strand, counting down.
GCGAGGGCGTCACTCGCATGTAAGGTGAGGTAGAGAGTTCCTTGTTTGTTGTCTCGGGCAACTATCATAGTACCATTAGAGATTTTCCATGAACCCCTATGAATGCAGAAACATAGCCTTCTGCTCTAAGCTGTCCCACTGAAACAAGATGTTGACCCTATAGTTTTGATGATGATTTGTCAAATAATTTATCGCTAATATATTCTCTAGTTTTATTTTTATGTTTCTCTTTACAGGTATTTCAACACATGACAATCAAGCGTTAAAGATTTAAGTTCATATATGTGGAGTTACCTAGGTATAAGAGTAGTTTACTTACATATATTGTATGTTTATATTTAAGCTCAATATATGTACACTTAACACGATTTTTGACGTTTTCTATCATATAAATAATTTTTCATCAAACGTTGTTACAATATCTTTTATCTCATGTTTACAGCTCTTTTATGCTTTATTATATACATATAATATATGCATGATATATATTTGCATGTTTATAAGTCATATCAAAATTTTCATATTCGTAAAATACAGGTTTTACGAACACTTTTCAAAAACAGTGTGTTTTTGCAAACGAAAATTATTTTTCTAAAAATTTCTTTTCTAACATGTTCATTTTATCATTTAGAAACCTTTTCCAAAGTTTTATTATTTTTGGAATTGATTTGTTATTTTTAAAGTATTTTCAAAATCAGCCCAAAAACAGGTTTTCAGACTATGTCAGTTTGCGGTCGACCGCCACGGTCGACCGCCATGTACAAGTTGTCAAGTCTGGATTTTATATACCCGCGGTCGACCGTGATGCTCGATCATGATTCATCCAGAGACTTTCACGGTCGACCGCCAGCTTTAAAACCCTGTTCTTTGAATTTTTGTGCCTCGCGGTCGACCGCGAGATTTCCACGGTCAATCGCCGATGTCATCATTGCTTTTTAACAACTATTTTTACAACGGTTCTATATGGGCTTTTTGGTTATTTTAAGTTGGTTTTTGCCGAGTTTTTGAGTAGGTATAAATACCTCATTGCTGCTCTCTTTCACCTGATCTAAGTTTTGTGTTTAACAAAATCTTAAGTGTATTTAAAAGAGCTGTTTAAGCTGATTTCATCAGTCTGTTTTAAAAGAAGTTTTCCTACTACAAGAAGAAGATTTTTAATCTCATCATCCACTGTTCTTCTTGTCTACAGAGAAGTTTTCTCTAACTCATCTTTATATATAGCTTACTATTTCATTTTCATTTACTTAGCTATATTTATTGAGTTGTATTATTCACTGTTATCACACACACATATTGAGCTTAATATCTTCATACTATATAGTGTGGGTTGTGGAGTGTGATTCAGTGAGTGTGAGCTTCATTTGTGTTCTCATTTGTTTTTGAGAACAAACCATTGTATTTAATCTTTATTTGTGAGTATCACTTGTAATACACTTGTACACCGAGAGAAGTGTGAGGCGAGAGACGGGGTCGAATCCAATAGGAGTGACGTCGGTTGACGAACCTAAGGAGAGGTTGCATCCGAGCACTTGAGGAGGAGGACACGGGCTAGGTTCCTACACTTAGTGTGTAAAGTGTGATTGCATAGTGTTTGTTGTGTGAGAGTTTTCGGTAAGCTTGTAAACCGAGTGTGTAGAAGTTCCGACTTCTAAAACGGATTGTGATAGTGGATATCTCCTCGAGGTGAGGAGCGGGGACGTAGGTCGTGGGGACCGAACCTCATAAACATATCTTGTGTTTGTGTTTGCTTAGCGTATATTTCATTTATACTTATTCTTATCTTTCTTGCTCATATCCATCTTATATCATTCCTGCAAGAACAAATTGATCAACTTATTTTTAATTAGAATTTTATCAGGATTAGATTAGCATAAGACCCTAATCAATCCCCTCTAGGGTCTAACACAAGATTCCTCTTCAGCTTCAGCACGTGTCTCACGTTCTTCAAGGTCCACTTAGAGCCCTTCATCTGAATCTGCACTTTACCTTTTCTAACAATATTATAGGGCTCGTTATTCCCCAAATATACTTTTCCAAAGTCCTCTGCTACATAGTTCTGGAGAAGCTTTCTGTTAGCAGAGGCATGGAAAGATGCTCCTGAATCAATGACCCAAGAATCTGAGTCTCTATCCATAACAAGGATCAAGGCATCCTGAACGATATGAGCCTCCTGCTCACCCGCATCCTTCTTTGGACTCTTGTAGACTGAAGATATATGGCCCTCCTGGCCGTAGTTCCAACACTTTCCTTTGATAGGTCTAACCTTCGAGTTCGACCTTTTCTTCACTGACTTCGACTGATTTCTGTTCTGGTTCCCTTTCTTCTGGCTTTTGCCTCTCTGCTCGAAACTTAGAGCTGAACGTGAACGTTCTGATTCGGACGATTTCCTTCTAACCTCCTCGGATAGAATCATGCTAACAACCTCACTCAGCTTCAATTTTTCCTTCCCTGTCAAATTGCTGATTGCCGTCACACAACTTGCCTAACTATCCAGCAACTATGATAGTAGTAGAAGGGCCTGCACTTCATCATCGAACATGATGTCTATGGAGATAAGCTGATCGACAATTGTGTTGAACTCGCTGAGGTGCATCGTGAAGGATCGTCCTTCTGCTATCTTGAGGTTGAAAAGGGTCTTGACGAGATGCACCTTGTTTGCTGTAGACGGTTGCTCGTACATCTTCGTGAGCGCTTCCATAAGCCCCACCGTCGTCTTCTTCTTCAAAATATTACGGGCTACTGATTTGGTGAGCGATAACCGAATTTTTCCTAGAGCCTTCCTATCCAGTATCTCCCAATCACCATCTGACTCCTCTTTCTTCTGTCCCTTTTCCTTACCCATCAACGGTCGATACAAGTCCTTCTAGTACAGATAGTCCTCCATCTACGACTTCCAGTAGGCAAAGTCTGAACTGTCAAACTTCTCAATCTTAGATTTGATTCCTCTGCCATGGCTCTCTTTCACACAAATTACTGAACGAAACTCTGATACCAGTTGTTAGGGATTCAAAATAATTAAATCAAATCTGTACCCTTCCAGATCTTGTGTTTGAGAGTTGAGCAAGAAAGAAATTCACCACATATCAAAGATAAAAACTTGTAGGAAAGTAAACAAGAAAGGACACACCAGATTTAACCAGGTTCGGCTACGTGCCTACGTCCTCGAGAGCCACACCACATAATTCTTTGATTACTTGAAGAAGATTACAATGCTAGCAATTGGCCTCTCTCTCTAAGATTTCTAATATCAAAGAGCCCTCAAAACCCTCTTTTTCGTACTCTTTTTCTCTCTTAAACCCTAAAGGGACGTGTTTCTATTTATAACAAAACACAATCCCAAACAAATTAGGATTCTAAAACGAGTTTGTCACACCCTGATATGACGCAGACCACACCCATAGCAGACAGGACAGACTCTGCCATACCCTGATGTGGCGCAGACCACACCCTGGTATGGCGTAGACCACACCCATAGCAGATAGGGCAGATTCTGTCACACCCTGATGTGACGCAGACCATACCCATGGCAGACAGGAAAGATTCTGCCACACCCTAGTGTGGCACAGACCATACACATAGCCTGTCTTGAATTTTCATGCGATTGTTGATTTTGACTCTAGGTTTGGGTCTCCACTCTCAAGACCAACAAAGGACTCCAGGCATGCATGTTATCGTTGAGGAGAAACTTGCTATGGCATTAAACTTCTTGGGGTATAAGACTAAAGATAGAATCATACAGTCACATTTTATTAGATCCGGAAAGACCATAAGTAGATATTTCAACAAGATGGTAAAAACAATATGTCATGTATGTGGACGGTATATGAGACAAGCACCTAATAAAATTCTTGACAACCCATCATATTACCATTATTTCAAGGTACCTCATCTATTCATAATAAATAAGCACATATTAATTAATCAAATAACATGAGTATTTAGTATTGTGTTATGCTTTATATGATTATATTGAGTATGATAGGTGGCACACATATTGGTGCAATGTTTCTTGCTAGCATTGTTGATACGAGTTGCCGTGCGAGCACCATTTGGTCGCGGAATTACCAAAAGGTGGGTTGAGAAGAGGATGACCAAAACACAAGAACAATTCAGTATGGCGAAGGAAATTACCTTCTCTAGATTATGAGTATGAAAAGATTACAATCCATCTCTCACAATCTCACTAGAATCAAGAACAACCTCTCAACTCTCTCTCTAAACCCTAATACAATTATTAGAAATTCTCTCTCCATAAGGCCCCCCTTTTGAAACCCTACAATAACCTATTTATATTAGGTACAACGTGGGTGGCAATCTTGTAAATAAATAAGCCCAAAAGAAAGAGGAGTCCCTGTCAGAACAGAATCCAAAACGAAACAGGAAAACCCAGAATTCACGATCTGGTCGACCGCCAAGCATGGTTCGGTCGACCGGCCAGAGAACTTTCTGTTCTCTGTGCTCTGCAAGGTTGTCCGATCGACCGACATGTGTACTACGGTCGACCGGATAGAGAACTGCCTGTTCTTCTGCGTTTCGCTTCTTCCGACTTCTTTCGCCGTCTTCTTTGGCTCCAACCACGACTCTATTCTCAAGATACCATGAGAATCATCTATCCTCAAGCTCTCATGATGATCACTAAGCTCCCGAGATAGGGGAGAAGATACACATGTATCAATTGTTGCACATTTTCATGGTCTCAAAGGAGTCACATAAAATGTGCTAGCACCTTGTACTCCAAACAAGGTGTTAACATATTGTTTGCTGTGAAAGTTGCTATTTCCATTGTTATCGAATCTATTACAACTTTAGTCGTTACAATAAACTCGAATGAAATAAAAAGTTGATCTTTTTATAAGATCTCTTTACACAATGAAAATAATAAAATTTACAACTTTATCAAACAAACGCAGAGATCGTTTATTGGTCTTCTGCTTGTGTGGGATCTTTGCCTGTGCCGGGGTTTATCCGTGGACCACCGTCGATCAGATCTGATTGCTGAAAAATTGGGCAGAGCTTCGTTGATCCGCGAGGAGATCTAGAAACTTGGAGCGCCTATCTCGGGTAAAGCGAGATATTTGCTCTTCTTAGTATCACCGCAACGGGATAATACTAAGGATCGGGTACGGGCGATGTAGATCTGACGAATCTCTCTCTCTTGCGTTGAAGAACTGGATCCAATCTCTCCTCCTCCTCTCTAAAATCCGTGCACCTTCAGTCTTCAATCCGGCAGGGCTTCGCCTAATCTCCAAAATTCTAGCTCTGAAAAAATGAGGCCTAAGGCTTGTATTTATAGGCATGAGGGATAACGGAGCGGTTAAAACCGCTTTAGGGGGTCAAATCCACGTTGGGACACCCCTGGGTGTCCCGGAAATTCCGAGACACCCTTGGGGTGTCTCGGAAATTCCGAGACACCCCTGGGGTGTCTCGGAAATTCTGAGACACCCCTGGGGTGTCCTAGAAATTCCAAGACACCCTTGGGGTGTCTCAGAAAATCTAAGACACCCCTGGGGTGTCTCACATTGACCGAGACGCTCCGTTGAGGTGTATTCGTCTACTTCCACTGTAAATTCTTCGTCCGAACTCGGATTTTAGTGATTCGAAGTGCGTTGGAAGTTTGACGAAGAGTTCTATCAGCTCCGATGGTTAGATTATCTGTAGGATGAACGAGACACGAAGGGCGTTGTTCCTTTTGTAAACATCGCGGGGCTCTCGATTAGCCCGTGCCTTCGTAGTTCCAGAATTCTGTCGGCTCGTGTAGTTCGTCGATTCACTTCAAGCGTTCACCGACGTCAATTGAACTGCTGTGAACCGGATAGTGACGTTCATCATCGTTCCTTAACACTGAGCTGTTCGTAGAGACCTATAGGCGATTTTCGATGCCTACAGATACCCCCTCCAAAGCATTCCAGACTCGTTTCTTTTATAGAGGAGGCTGGAATACTTTAGATGTGATTAATCCAGCCTTCAGTCGGCGTAAAGGACCTGTAGTTAGCTTCAACTCTTGGCTCCTTCGATTTTCAGCTTATTCGATGCTTTGACGAATGACCGAAGTTCTTCCGGCGCTGCGTTTATCGCCTGGCCGTCGTCGGAGTCTCGAGTCTGCCACCAGTGAGTTGAGTTTGGCTCGTGTCATTGAGTTGACTTTGAACTACCTCCGTCATATTGTGTTGACTTAGGGTTTTAGATCACCGAATGTTAACTTTTTGTCGCAACGCGTTAACTGGCGTTGACCTAGGGTTACGCGTTGACCGGCGTTGACCCTAGGGTTTCGAACGTCGAACATTGACTTTTTGATCGCAACGTGTTGACTGGCGTTGATCTAGGGTTACGCGTTGACCGGCGTTGACCCTAAGGTTTCGAATGTCGAACTTTGACTTTTTGGTCGCAACGCGTTGACTGGCGTTGACCTAGGGTTACGCGTTGACCGACGTCGACCCTAGGGTTTCGAATCGTCAAACGTTGATTTTTGGTCGCAACGCGTTGACTGGCGTTGACCTAGGGTTACATGTTGACCGGCGTTGACCCTAGGGTTTTGAATCGTCGAACGTTGACTTTTGGTCGCAACGCGTTGACTGGAGTTGACCTAGGGTTACGCATTGACCGGTGTTTACTCTAGGGTTTCGAATCGTCGACCGTTGATTAGTGTGGATTTCGTCGAAATATCCAACAACCGGCGAAAAATAGGCAAATTTGGACTTCGAAAAGGGTTCGGGGGGTCAAAATTGGGTTAAGACACCCAAGGGGTGTCCCAACAAAACCGAGACACCCTTGTTTTAGGGTGTCTCGGCCCAAAACCGAGATCCTCCCCCCATTTTTTTGGTTTCTTTCCATTTTTTGTTGTTTCCTCCTTTGCTTTCTTTCTTGTTTTGATTTTATTTCCTCTTTTGTTTTCCCCCTCTTTCCATATTTTCAAAAGAAAATCCTTTCCTTTTTAAAACTCTTTCTTCTTCCTTGCCTCCATACACCATTGTTCCTCTCCAAAACCCATTAACCTCTCTTAAAATTCAGGTTTTGTGTTCACCCCTTGGCCGAAATTTTCTCCTTTCAAGCTAGGGTTCCTCCTTCATCCTCAAGTTCAAACTCTTGATTTGGGTAAGTTTTCTTTCAAAACTTTCCTCTTTTTCAAGAAAGATTGTAGCTTTATGTTTGTGATGGGGGTATGCTATGAATTCATATGCAAAGATCACAACTTTTTGTTCTCATGAGTTAAAAGATAGGCTCTTTGATGATGGGTTGTGGATGCACAAAGCCTTTGGGGGGTTTTATGCAAAATTTGCAATGGGGCCGAAATTTGGGGGACTTTTATGCAAAATGGGACTAAAATTCGTAGGGGCTTTTATGCAAAATGGGACTGAAATTTTGAGGCTTGGATGTTTGATACAATTGGCCACAACTTTGAGGTGTGCTTCATGCAAAGAGATCACAAATTGTTGAGGGTTTATTTGCAAACTTTGAGGTGTGCTTCATGCAAAGAGATCACAAATTGTTGAGGGTTTATTTGCAAAATTGCCCATAAATGTTTTAGAGGGACTTACAAATTGTTGAGGGTTTATTTGCAAAATTGCCCATAAATGTTTTAGAGGGACTTATTTGCAAAAAGGGCATAAAATTCAAGGCTGAAAACCAAGAAGTTTAGACCACAAAACCACTATCAAAGTTTTGAGAAGGATATGTGGGCGTTAAATTGAAATTTGTGAAGGGGTCTATTTGCAAGATTGGCTAAATTTTACAAAAGGGTTTATTTGCAAAATTAACCAAAATTATGGGGTGTTTGGGGTGCTAGATGATCAAATATGATGACCATGACCCAAATCGAGCGTGTCCTTGACCCGAATTTAGCCTTGAACACGAGGGGTATTTTGGGTATTTCACCAAAATTCAACGCAAAATGACAATCATTGTTTAGCATGCACGAAATTTGTAGGTTTAATTAGACTTCAACTATAAAATCCTACTTATTCATAGGACTTTAGTTCAAGTTCTTAATTTCCCTTTTATATTTCGTGTATTCATATTTTAGATTGTACCTGACTTGCTGCTTTTCATTGCAGGTTTCCGATGCCTCCACGCCGATCTCGACTTCCTAGGAGTCGATCCCATTCGCAGCCTAGCGAGGAAGAAGTTCCCGCAGCATCCTCCCCTCCAGCGGCTTCCTTTTTTGGGGGTGAGAATCTTTATTTCTGTCTCCCTGATTGATCCTTTCGCGGGTCATTAAGGAAGAACCGACACCCTCTCTCGCGGAGGTTAAGGTTTCGGACTTGTTTTGCTTAGCCAATTCAAGTCTTCTGGTATATTGGGACGATTTTGTGTCGTCTTACACCTAGTAGGTCGGTGTATGTTACCACGTTATCTACATGGTGATGCATACCGTTCTTCAAGTGTAGGACACTCAAAATCGTCTCTCCAATCATCCCGTGAATGATCTTATCTCGCTTCTTTATCAGATGGATTTTCTGACTCCATTCTTGTGTTTTGTTGCAGTCGAGTTCCCCGCGGGCAGCCTCCCTCATCATGCCCCTACAGGTTGTAGCCGGGAAGTCTTTTCTTCGGCTTCCATCAGGCAGGCCATTGGTCCACTCCCTCAATTCGACAGAGACTGTTCTGATGAATCCTGTCGTTTGATACGGGATGGAGGGCGCCATTGCTTACGCCAGCTGATTACGGACGCCTCCTTTACTGCAGATTCTACTTCTACTCAGGCTTTAAAGAAGCCCAGTTTTCTGTTCGGAGATCACACTGAGGATCCTGCTACGTTGACTCTTACCGAGGAGCATTGGCTGAATCTTCATGAGGGAGCTCTCCTGTATATTCCCTCCATTCCTCGTCGGAGGGACAGGCTGTGGAGCGACAGATGTCTTGGCATCTTACCCATGATGCTGAGCGGGTTCAGTGTGGGTATACTTCTCATCATAAGACTCCTGGTTCTGCCGGGTATCATTACATCCGCGGTCTTCGGCCAGGGATTACGGGTCTTAATACTGCACCCCAGGGCGATGTATCATCAGCTGCTCCTACCGTGAAGAACCGTCTGGCTCATCTTGGGAGGAGATTACCTCCACCAGATTCTAGGTGCTATGGTTGGGCTTTCTCACTACCCAAGGGATGGTGGACACGCATGACCAGTTATGTCTTGGGACGCTGGGAGAAGGACTGAAGAGCAGGTGGATTGTATGCACCTATACGAGCCACCATGTATGGACTCCAGGTCAGCTGCCGCCATTTCTTTGCGTTGTTGGAGACATACATGCCCGACAGTAACACGTTCCTGACCAGCGGCGGAGAGTTGGGGTTGGCCTTACACGAGATGCATCAGGTTTCTGGTCTTCCGATGGGGGATTGTCCATACCAGGAGTACTTTCCCTCGAACCAGCAGTTGGAGTGGTTGAAGAAGGATACTCCCGATATGCACGATACACTTTGGGACCTCACCTGCCATTATCAAACCTCCTTGATCCAGACTTCCCCTCCAGCGAAGAGGAAAAAGCAAATCAGCTTGAAGCAGTTTGCTGTCTATTTGTTCCCGAATTTGGAGGGTGATTCCGGCGAGCCCCTTCGTGAGTTGGACGTCTTGACCCCTACCACCGTTAATGAGTTGATGGAGAAGGCTGAGTCTCGTTCTTACACCATTGCCAGTGCTGAGGGAGCTTTTCCTGCGGGCACCAAGTTTCGTTCGTTCCTCCGCCGTGCACAGAAGTCCATTGAGCCCCGGACTCTACTAGCAGGCTATCTCGCCCTTTGGTTGAAGAAGTGCATCGTTCCGTACCAGCAGTTAGACGCCTTACCTCTCGAGGTGCTCTTCCCCGCAGTTCAGCTGGCTTATGGGAGGGAGCTTTCTCTGCTCCCAGCGATGGTTGCTGACATCCATTGCGGGCTTAGGTGTCTGGTCAGTAGTTTTACATAGGTGGGTTCTGAACCATCGGCCGAGCTTATTTGTCCGAAGGTCGAGCTTCCTTATGCTTATCTGATGGCGTGGCTTGTTCTTCACCGTCCTGACTTGATGTCGGCGCCCAGCGTTATTGATGTCCCCGTTCCTTTCGTGCAGCTGTTGGAGAGGAGTAGATGGCTCGGGAAGAAATTCAGTAATGCACAACGAGAGCTTTAAGTTCGTAAGAGCTGGGAGTTCTTCAAGTGTTTTCCTCACTTTTCGGGTCGCTATGGTGATGTGCTGATTGATGAGGAGAAGCCCAGAACTAATCGGACTGCTCTCGACGTAGGTTGTTTCCGCTGGTTGGTGAACATCCGCGTCGGGTATCTTGTTCTTCGGGTGAAGAACCGCTGCCACATTGAGCCTTACCTTCCCTGCTGTTTTGCTCGTCAGTTCGGCTATGACCAATTATATGTTGGGAATCCGAGCCGTGGTTTGAAAGTTGAGGGAGGGCTTATTGACGGCGTACGGGCATGGCTATGGACTATGGTGGGCTGCACCGGAGCCCACTTTGCTCTTCCTTCATATAGACGCCAGCCGATGATTACTTTCCTCAGTTGTAAGTGGTTCCTTTCTGCCAATGAATCCATAGATGTGAGGAGTCTTTCAGAGTTACAGTCTGAGCACTCGGTCCAGATCGCTATGATGGCTGCTCGTAAAGCCGAGCTTGCTCAGAGACAGAGGAAGAAGCATGCCAAACCTTCTTTCTCGAACCAAGATGATGAAGAGCTCCTTCCTACTGATGATGATGATGAGACTTCTACGGAGGAATATGTGGATACAGATACTGATAAAGAAGAACTTGACGCAGGTTTGTCATGCTCTTTGATCTTCTTTCTCAATTTCAATTGGCATCAACGAAAGATCTTGTTCACTTAATGAAATGACCCTTATCACCTCAGGTAGGACAGTCGACGATCATGAGTCGCTTGCTTCTCGTTGTGCGAGATTCGGGCCTAGCGGCCAAGCTCCCACGCATGTTGAGACGCGTGGCAAGTCCATGCATGAGCGACCCGTTGGTTTTATGAGGGCTGGTACTCCGAAGAAGAAGAAGACTGTTCATAAACCACACGTCGGCCAGCGTCCCTATGGAGTGGATTTAGGAGACATCGCCGATGGTGAAGAAGGTAACATTTTGTCATTTTCATTGCTTTAGGATGTCTCACCTTCTGGGATTCGTAATCATGTTTTATGTTCCAGGGTACTATGACGAGGGCGAGCTTCCACCGGACCCCGTATTCACTGATTCTGATAATACGGATAACTTCGTGCAGCAAATGTGCGACGCCATTCGGGATGGTTCCCTTCCAGGGTACTATGACGAGGGCGAGCTTCCACCGGACCCCGTATTCACTGATTCTGATAATACGGATAACTTCGTGCAGCAAATGTGCGACGCCATTCGGGATGGTTCCCTCGGTATTGATATGAACATTGACACCGAGCAGGCTAATAGTGTCAAGCCCACCACTCCATGTCCAGGTACGTCTAAATTCGATGATACCCTCCTCGAGTAGCATTTGGCGGAGTTAGAGAAATCAGGATTCATTATTCTTTTGTGCCTCGTATTCTTTCAGATTTCCTGAATAACTCAAGCATGGATATTGGGGAACAAGGATATTCTGTTCCTGCTGCAGGTATTTCTGAGCTTTTCCTTCTTTCCCATCTTCTTGTATATATATCCAACACTTAAACTATTCTGCAGATGTCGTGATAGAAAAGCCAGCTGAGGATCAGATCTTTCATGATGTGGGCTTCGAGGAACAGAGGTGTGCCTCTGTACCAGGTTCCTCGGGACCCGACGCTGGATTATTAGCCGATATGTTGGCTGAGCAGGCCACCAGAAGAACCGTAGGACCACCCTTTGAGGGTGATACATTCACAGGTATATGTCTGATTCTCTTCATTTTGCCCGGTCTTTTGTCTAACTAACGAAGGATTAATATTACAGCGTCAGTCATAGGGATTAACCTAATATCGATTCCCGACATATCTAGCTTACCTCGGAGTGACGGACTTGTAGGTACGCATACGATTTAGGGACATCGTGCTCCATTTTTATTTATCTGACTTTTGACTAATATATGGGTGCAATCATAGGACCAGCCACCGGGACTGATACTCTTATGACTTCTGGCATCCCCCGGATACCTAAGGATGATGGACCTACAGGTATGCAGATGACCTTATCATCCCGCCCTCCTTATTTGTCTAAATTTTCATTTTGACTAACAAAGAAGTGCAACTATAGGACCAGCCGTTGTGCCTGATGCTGCTACAGTTTCTGGGACTGATAGTTTGCCTGAGAGCGGTGTTTCCCCGCCACAGTCGAGAGGTATGACTGATTTGCCTACAGGGGTTGATATACCCTCCATGCCTACTCCTGCAGTTATTTCGGAACCTGTCGGATTTCAGCCTGAGGGGACCTCCGTTGGCATTGGTATGCTCGGAATTTGCCTTTAAATTTTCTTATCGTATTCGATAATCTCTTAGCTTTCCGAACTGTTTCTTGTAGGACCTCGATCATCCCTATATGAGCGTGTCCGCGTCCTCTTGGCTGATACCGATCCCGACAAAGACATTTTTCGTACAGACCTCGGCCTTTTTACCGTCTTTTATAACGGCATGATCGAGAAACTTCTTCATCGAGGATATGGCTTCGATCAGTTCAGGCGTTCCTTTTCTCATCACATGTCGATGTTAAGAAAAGAAGGGTATCCAGAGTTAGCCGATTCCTTCACTGCCGATTTTGCTGTTCTGGAGTCGGAGATCCGAGAGTTGAAGGAGCTGAAGGCTAATGGGATTTCTTCCTTCGTGTCCTCTCAGATGGAGCATAGGCTGGCACAGTGGCGCGACCTGAGATCTTCCATCGGCAGTGAACTTCAGTCACATGAGCGTTCAGTTGCGCAGCTGATGGCTACTATGGCGAAGAGGGATACAGATAGGGCCGAGCTACTCCGCTCTTTGGATTCCGGTCGCGAGGAAGTGGCTAGGCTGAAGGAGGCCTTGAAGCGCGCCGAGGAGTCCATTACTATCATTGCAGAAGACCTGGCTGGAGTAGAGCATTCTCGTGGACAGGCCCTCGAGAAGCTAGGATCTACACAGGAGAGACTGATGAAGCTGAAGAATGAAGCCGTGAAGATCTTGAGTAGTTCTGAGGAATCCGTCCGGGCTGGTCTACAGGCAGAACTTGAGCAGAGTTATATAGATAGGCTTTCTAGTCTAGAGTCTCATGTTCTTAGCCGTCAGCTGCCTTCGGGCTAACGAGCTCTTTATTGTATGCCTTGACTTGATCTATTAATAGAGACTCTGCATTTGATTCCCTTTCTTTATTCACTTTGAATTCAGCGATGATAAAAATTTACAGGATTTTTGGCAAACCCCCAGCCATCAACGGGTTTGATATGTCTTTACCGATTACCGTTTGAATCGGACTAGCATGTGAATTATTAAACCCGTCTCACATGTAACGTTGTGCTTAGAGACTGAATCCTCTAAGACTTGTTGCTATGACTTTGAATACATAGACTTCGCCGTTGTCATGGGAATAGGCTACCCAGCAACGTGTATTAGATGCTGACTTATCCCTACTTAGGCTTCGGGATAAAAATACCCCAGACTGGTATTCTGGTGTCTTTTTCAATCGGTAAAAGACTAAACCGGCGACGTGTGTTAGGCGTCGGCATATCCTTTCTTAGGATTCAGGATGAAATTCCCCATGCGTGTAAGGCATGGATTTTGGTGTTATTAATAACAACCTGCCACGATGTTGAATATGTGAGCGGGTGTTCTTTTTAACGGTTAAGAACTAACCGGCAGTGCGGGTTAAGCGCAGACTTATCCCTGCTTAGGTTTCAGGATAGAATACCCCAGAATTAAACTCTGGTGTCTTTTTCTACGGAAAAAGACTAAACTGGCAGCGCGTGTCAGGCGCAGACTTATCCCTGCTTAGGATTCGGGATAAACTTCCTAGACTGAAATTCTAGTGTCTTTTTCAATCGGTGAAAGACTAAACCGGCAACACGTGTTAGGTGTTGACTTATCCCTACTTAGGATTCGGGATAAAATTCCCCGTGCACAAAGTGCACGGATTGGAAGTTGGGAATTGTGTCTTTTCTCAGGGTAAAGACGGATTGGAAAATGGAAGAGGAAGAATTTTATATTCTATCTCCCAGCACTGAAGAGGAAGAATTTTATATTTTATCTCCAGTTGAAAAGAAAACTCAAGGTGGGATCTCCACCCCCAGAATCCAAAGAGATGAAACTAAGAGTGGGATCTCCACTCCGAGAATCAGAAAGGTTCAAACGGCCCTAACTTTTATAGGATTGGTCATTTGAATCAAAAGAATCCCTCATTCATTGAACCCTAACTTTTATAGGTTTGGTGGAAAAGGGAACAAAGGTGGATTTTCGTTTATCGAAAAGGAACGACTCGGTCTTAGTCCTAACTATTTGTAGGTTTGACTAAGTGAGATCGGGAACAATCCTAACTTTTATAGGTTTGACTGTTCGAATTGAAAGTGGACCTCTCGTTCATGGAAAGAATTGAGAGAGAAATTTGGCTTTGGCCCTAACTTTTATAGGTTTGACCAAGGAAGCAGTGGAAGTGGGAGTTTTGAGACGATCTTACCTTTTATAGGCTTGATCGTTCAATTTGAAAGTGGACCTCTCGTTCATGGAAGGAATCGAGAGGGGATTTTGGTTGTGGTCCTAACTATAGGAAGGTTTGACCAGGTAGACAGTGAGAGTGGGAGTACAAATCATGGTGGGGGTTTAATGTTTATCACCTTGTTCGTAATTATCGGGTTATCCCTAAGAAAATTACATATAGCGTTCTTCTGGGAACTTCCCATTACATGAATCATCCACCCCCAAGCTTCTTTCTTGGAACTGGGTCTGACTTTGTACTCCGTTACATGTTTGGGTTATCCTTAAGAATATTAGCGTAACATTCTCCAGGAACTTCCCATCAACGGTAGGAAACAGTTTAGACTCATATACCTATTGGAGTATCAGGGAGCAGTTTAACCTCATATACCGATTGGAAGATTAAGAAGCAGTTTATACTCGTATACTTGTCGGAGTGTTGAGAAGCAGTTTATACTCGTGTACTCTTCGGAGTGTTGCCGTTCTTAATTGGCTTATCCTAGCGTTATGACGCCGGCTTCAACCAAGGTTTGGATGCTATTCTTTAAAGTAAAGCACGCCTTGGTGGGATGAAGGATCCTCCTATGGTACGCGCAGTACTTCAGATCCGTGGTATTATCAGCTTCCTCCTGATTCGTGATGGGTGGCAGCTTGATCTTGTTGTTTTCAAGAAGGGTCTCGAAGATGGCTGGAACGTCTTCGTCCTTGAATGAGTACTCTTTTTGGAGCCTCGGATTAGAACTATTCTGCTGTCTTCGGGACTGCTGTTGCGACGTCTGATTAACGTCAACAACTGTTGTAGGCGCCTTTCCCTCATTATGGGAAACGAGACCCGGATTCAGAGGATTAGTCATCGGTTGGCATCTTTCAACCTTCCTCCTCCTAAGGAATCGTTCGGCCTGCTCTCCGCGCGCCTTTAACTCTCTCCAGGTATTGCGGCTCTACTCTCATAACGTCCAAGATGTTAATGGACAAGTTGTTATGACAGGTTTGCAAGACGAATTCCTCCGTGATGGGATCCTTGCAGTTCATCGCCCGATTGCGGAAGCGTTTGATGAAGGTATCCACCGACTCTCCGTCTTTTTGTTTCTCATCGAAGAGTGTTCTGATCGACACTTCTGCGTCATCATCGAAGAAATGAGCGAGGAACATGCTCTCCAGGTCCTCCCAGCTGTTGATGCTTCTGGGCTTGAGGTGGCGGTACCAATCGAAGGCGGGCCCGCGAAAGGTGCCAACAAATGACCGGACCATCAGAGGCTCGTTGCCAAAGATCACTCCCAAATGAGACCTTAAATAGATCAGGTGCTGAGTGGGGGAACCCTTCCCGTCGAACGGCGTGAAGTTGATCAGGTTGAACTTCACCGGATACGGGATCGAATCCCATTCTTTCGGGTAAGGACATGGAACGCCAGTCTTCTTTACCTCTTGAGCAGACATTAAAGCATTAATTTTGCCCTCGAGATCCTTCATCTTTTCGTCCTCACCTATATCCTATTTTGGAGAATTTTCGAGAGGAATAAGGAATAATACGGCCACCCCCAGTGTTATCATCATTGGTGGGTCCACCCCCAACGTCGTTATTTTTAGTGGGGCCACCCCCAGTATTTTTGGGCGGTGCGTCAGCCATGATGATTTCGTCCACTTCCGGATCGCTGTCAACTGCGGCGTTCTGGGTGCGACGGCTGGATTCAACTAGCTGATTTGACAAAGCTCAGATTTGTTGGTCGTGCATTTGTCTCATCTCCTGCATAGCCATTTCCATTTCGATTTTGAATGCTTCTTTCTGCTTGGCTAAAGCATCCTCAATGATTTTGGCTATTTGCTCGGTGTTGATCATGAACACTTCTCGAGCTTGTCCTATGCTAGACGTTGTATCGTCGGAGGCGAGTGCAGAATAAGAATCTGAGAGTTCGTCATCGGAACGGATTCCTTCATGGATCCCCTGGTAATCGTTATATCCGACGGCTTC
The DNA here is from genome assembly GCF_001876935.1 of Asparagus officinalis. Classification (NCBI taxonomy): domain Eukaryota; kingdom Viridiplantae; phylum Streptophyta; class Magnoliopsida; order Asparagales; family Asparagaceae; genus Asparagus; species Asparagus officinalis. Next base: position 11,326,577 of record NC_033800.1, on the reverse strand, counting down.
TAGCTGAAGCTGAGCTATTCCCGAATTGATTCTTCTTCCTGGAGAGAAATCAGGGTTGGAACCACTTGAAACAATCGGAGATTTTCCCTTATCAACCATATTGACGGTAACCTCTGGGAATTTATCATCTCGAGTAACCGATCTTCTTTGGTAAAAATGCCTTGATTTGGGCTTCGTCATTCCATCGGAGATTCTCTCGAATATCGAGACCCTCTACGGAGCGGTCTTGGGGCAGCTACACATTGATAACACCGCCCTGATAATTTTCATATACAGACAATGAGAGTCCGTTTCTCGAGTACTTTTCTTTCGAGATTTATTCGTACCCCCAGCCCGATAGTACAACTCATCGACGTTGCGGTCGGAGTAACCTATCGGCTGGTTACATAAATTCTCAGGGATAACGCGTTCGTCTGTCTGACGCGTTTTCCTCTGAGTAAACATTGCCTTGTTGGCATCTACAGGAGTCACACAGATTTTCTGCACGCACCGCCAAGCGGGCCGTTGCAGAAATCAATTTGTTAGGAGGTCGCGTACGACCCCCAGTCCGGATGTTGGCTCGAAGCTCCTTCAACGATCTCCAGCTTTCCTTAACAAGCGCTTTTCCTCGATTCTCGGGTAGGGCACCGATACGATCTTTCAGAGGAATCCTAAACTTGGTGAAATCCGCGCTGCGGTAGGGCTTTACCAGAGGTTCGGGATCTGAAGTTGACGAAGGCCGGAGAGCAACGTCGCCTGCTTTTGCCTTAGGCGCTGATTTGGCTTTTGGCACCCAAACTTGTCTGGATCTCGGCGATCTCTTAACTGCCTCTTCCTTTTGCATTTCTTGTGCTTTTCGCACAAGGGTCCGGGCATGCGCAAGCAAGGTGTGTAGGCGTATAAAATTACCTATAGGTCCCTTAGCATGGTTCAGCATGATGGTTCGACAAATTAACGGATGTTCGAGCGACGAGGCGATAAAGCACACAAACAACGGCATATGTTCGCCTGTGGAACCAATCCAACAGTTCGGAAAGTCAACGAGTCGTCCAACGACAAAATAGATTTGTACTCAAACACCGAGGCGGAAATACTGCCAAATAAAGACCCGGGCTATCAAATCAAAGTCCGGACGAATCAAACGAAGAACTGAAAGACGGAAAACACCGGAAAACGGCGAAACGGAACACACCCGGGGACTCGGCCTAAACCGAGCCAACCCGGGGTGGCTCGGCCCAAGCCGAGCCACCCCAGGGTGGCTCGGTGGCCGAGCCACCCCAGGGTGGCTCGGCTAAGGCCGAGCCACCCTAGGGTGGCTCGGCCAAGGCCGAGCCACCTCAGGGTGGCTCGGCCAAGGCCGAGCCACC
>NC_033800.1:11323716-11324231 GCF_001876935.1 Asparagus officinalis | reverse complement strand
AGGGGTTGGAGAAGGGTATTGATGTATAGGAATTATCTTCTTTTTATATATATATATATACAAAGGAAGGATTTTCACCCACTTTTAACCTAGTTTTAACCTTCCAAAATGTAGTCCTAAAATGTCACCCAATTTACAAGAAATAACCCGGTGAACTTGTGGGGGTGGTACACATAACCCCTTAAAACTTTGTTTATCTCACTTAATCCTCCTAAATATTGGAATGTCTCCGAAAGACCTTTGAACTCTAACATTTTTCTCATGGGATCCTCTACTAGTCATTTGCAAATAACTAAAAATGTTTTTAGAGAAAATTTTCCAAATTTTATGTATTTCTCATTTACAAGAAATATACTCTCTCTCATAAAATTTGATTTTTTTTCTCCAATTACATGTAAGTGGGTTTGCTGAAAACTGTTCAAAGCTTGGAGGGGTGGGGGGTTGTGATGTTGTGCGCAGCGGAAATTTCGGCAGCACCTCCGGTGCGCAAGGTGCACAACAAGAGATTAGATCAC
>NC_033800.1:11322065-11322716 GCF_001876935.1 Asparagus officinalis | reverse complement strand
TGTAACTTCCATCATCAGTGTTCGATGGAGAATTAGCTATCCGTTGTGATTTTTAGACAGCCTACAATCTCTCATCTCTCTTACTCTTATCGTCTTAGAGAAGTTTCACTAAAATCAATTCTAGCTTTACATATTTATATTTATTATTTATATTTCCACTAATCTAGATTTACAATTGAGTTTGGTTTTGTTATTTATTGTTTCACACACAACCATTGAGCTTATAGTATTATCACACATTGTGTAATTTGGGTTGTGGGTGTGATTGAGTTAGCTTACACTTAGTTCTCATATTGTATTAGAGAACAAATCATTTATTATGCTTATTGTAAGATATACTTTGTAATATACTTGTACACCGAGAGGAGTGTGTGATGAGAGACGAGGTCAATTCCAAGAGGAGTGGCGTCGATAGTAAAACCTAGGGAGATATTATAAATCCGAGCACTTGAGGAAGGCGACACGGGCTAGGCCAACACTTAGAAGGTGTAGAGTGTGATTGTAAGAATGTGAGTTGTAAAAGTTTTTGGTGAGCTAGGAAACTGATTGTGAGGTGTAAACGTTTTTGGTGAACATTAAAAACCCGTTGTGGTAGTGGAGATTATCCTCGTGTGTGAGGATCGGAGACGTAGGTCGAAGTGGATAAACATC
>NC_033800.1:11320180-11321065 GCF_001876935.1 Asparagus officinalis | reverse complement strand
AGAATTAGATAGGGTTAGAGATCTATCATGATTAGGAGATTGAGTCTCATCATGATTAGGAGTTTGAATTCTATTCTAATTAGGAAGTTAGGCTAGAGATAGGGTTTTGGTTTCTATATATATATATTCTTTTATTATTGGAGAAAAAACAAAGCAGATAAGAGAGAGCCAATATTCTTGTAATCTAGGGTTAGCAGAGGGCATAACCTGATTTAAAAATATTGTGCGAGAGGAGAGAGTTTCGTAGTCTTTGTCCGTGCAAAAGAATACATCATTGGAAGAGGGGTTCACAGTCTTTGTCCGTTCAAAAAATTGTAAGGAGAGAGCCTTAGAGAGAATATGAGAGTTGATTATGTATGTAAGGTTGAGATACGAGAGTTGAGTGGTTTCTTCTGTAGTTCTTCCTGATACATAGTGAATTTCTCATATTGTTGCCCCGTCGATGTAGGACGAAGTTGGTCGATCGAACCACGTTAATCTCAGTGTTCTTTCTTCTTGATTGTGGTTGTTTTCTATCTTGTTGATTATGAGTTGTGATGCTCCAGGGTTCACATAATGCTGCAGTCCAAGGTGAAACCCGGATTGTCAAACCTGCCGAGCACCAATACCATACTACGACATGTTTCACCATCACAGTCACTATCTCTCTAGAAGAGTCAATAAATAGGTGAAGGTACAAAACAGACAAATAATAGAAATAGTACAAGATTAGATATGCACAGAAAAAATATAAGAATAATTAATAAATGAGCCCAACTGAAATAAAATAAAAATATCTCTGAGTCTGAAATAAACCTCAACATAATAAGTCAAATGAAATCTCACTAAGGCACTCAGCCTCTACATAATGAAATACAAGTCTAGAGTCTGATAAAAACCAACTAA
>NC_033800.1:11317030-11319180 GCF_001876935.1 Asparagus officinalis | reverse complement strand
TTTCAGATCCGGTGCTTCGGCGATCTACAACGTCAAATAAGCAGGAGTTCGAGAGGATTGGATTGAGATCTATCACGCATCATACTGCGGCGACTCTAAGCTGCGTCTATCATCCGAACTTGGACGAGTGTTTCCTTCGTGAAACAATCCTCCCCGGGCATATTATTCCCTTGGTGGAATATTACCCGTCATATCGTGTAGCATCGACCGCGATCGAGACACGCGGTGGAATCCACGCGGCAATAAACCCCGGCGGCCGCAGGCAAGCAACCCACCAAAGCGATGCGACCGCCAAACACGGAGCTCGCCGATTAGTTCGGAAAAATAAGCGAAAATTTGTAATCTTTTACTTGTTTTATTTTGATTTTCTCATTTGTAACGGATCTTATAAAAGACGGAATCTTCTTGTAAACGGCATAAGTGTGTTAACTGAGGGATAGCAATGGATATCACAATGCAAGAAAGACATAATTTTATCCACCGCGAACCATGACCACTTCGCTATCCACTTATTCACTATTCACTCATTGTGCACGCATGTGGAATATGGCGGCCCCACTTTAAGTGAATGGATTAGCAACTGAGCCTACTTCTTTATTAAGCACTAAATGGATGGTTTGGTGCTGTGCTGATGTTTTATAGATATAATATATTATATATTAGTATTTATATATATATATAATATATATATATATATATTATGTATATATATAGTATATAGTATTATATATATGCCGTGTATGCGTGTTGAAAAATACCTTTGCCACTCAAAATTAAAAAACAAATTTGCCTAAACCCCAAGACTTACTCAATAAACCTAGTACCCCCAAAATCAAAATTTATAAGCAATCAACTCCTTCCAACTCACACTTATCCCCATAAGTGTACTTTTTTTATAAAACCCCAAAATGCCCCCATCCTTTCTCTCCCGTAAAAAAAACCTAAACAAAACCCATCCCTTTCTTCCCATTGTGATCTTCCTTCTCTTTCGCATACCCAATTTCTTTGCCAGCAATGCCACAACTAAAGAAGAAGAAGAAGAAGAAAGGAAAACAAAGAGCACCATCAGTCTCTATGCACTCCTTCCTTTATCATTTTATCAAACAAAATGACTCTCAACCTCCATTTCTGCTAAAACCTTTATTGCCACTGTCGTCGTCAATGATGTTAAGATCCTAGCCCGTTTCTATTGCCTCCACAATAACATCTGCATCTTAGAAGTTTTCAGAAGGGCCACCAACAACCCATTCAATGTGTCCCTCCTCCTCCCCCTTGATTCCTCTTGCAACATCCATTTCCACTCATTCCTCCCCAAAACCCAAACCAGTACCTACTTTGACGTCTCCACCCTCTCCTATCGATCCTCACTACCAGGATCATCGGAGCAGGACCGTATAAAATGGCAAGATATGAAGGTAATAATGTTGTACTTGAAGATGACATTGGTTGGATGATGATGATGATGATAGGCTTGATTTGGTTCGGCGAAGGAGATGATGGAGGTTGATTAGGCTTGAGATGTCATTGAAATTAGTTGATGGGTTCTAAAGAACTTGAGGAGAGGTCGATGAAGATGGCTTTGGTTTGGGTTATTTTAATTTGAATTTGAAAACTTTTGGGAGGAAGGGTGGAGAGAGTGATGATAGAGGAAAGTTTTCATGAAAGACTTAGTTTTGATAGATCATAGGCTTTTTTTATTGTAATGAATTACTCCCTAGAGAGATGTGTAAATGCTTATTTCCCTGGTATAATGTACAATATTATTTAATTTGGTTGGTTGCTGAGTTTTTTATTAGTTCTTAAAGTTACAGTTTAGTTGTTAACCATACAGATTGGTTGTTAAATTTACAGTATAGGTATTAAGTTGATAGCGCAGTTGTTAAGGTTACAATTTAGTTGATAAGGATACACATTAGTTGTTACGTGTACAGCTTGGTTGTTAATGTTACAATTTAGTTGTTAAGTTTATATGTTGGTTGTTAATGTTAGTTGATAATGATATACATTAGTTGTTAAGTTTGTTAGCCCTTATGTTTTGATGATGTTCTTACAACCACCATTATTGGTACTAATGGCTTATTGAGTGAAATTGATTACTAATCTATTTATCAAAGCTCACGTTAGCTGCATAAGGAGACTATTCTCGTGGT
>NC_033800.1:11313544-11316030 GCF_001876935.1 Asparagus officinalis | reverse complement strand
GCAAGAGATGACGCGAAAATATCTCCCGTCTAGATTGTTCGTCTGAGTTTGGAGGGCAAACTTAGATCGGGAATTTTTCCTGTCTAACGTTTGACAAACCCAGACGGAACAGGCAATCCTAGACGGAATAGTTCCGTCCTATGGTAGCCCATACCTTAGACGGAGATTTCGGTCTAGGTTGACTATGACAATCCTAGACGGTTCAGTCCGTCTTAGGTTGTATAGCTCAACTCCTAGACGAAATTTTCCGGTCTAGGTACTTGATGGCGACCGTAGACGAATTTCCGTCATCCAATCTAGACGGAAAAAATTTCCGTCTAGATTGTTCCGTCTAGGTTGGTCGTTTTTCTACTAGTGTCTATCTACTCCTGAATCAAACAAAGCAGTAATTTGCGGTAATATACTGTTGCCGAAGAAGTTGTTGAGCTAGCACTAAGAAATGTGTTTTATGATCATTTGATGGAGAATCGATATGAGTTAGGTCCTTCAAGCAAATACGAAGTGTTGATATATTTTGTGGCTACCAGCTCAAACTTGCACTACTAATCACATCAATTTGAATATGTGGCATTATAGAACATTGAAGCTGAGTTTTGTGTCCCATCAAGAGTGAGTGTGCATAGCTAAAGCAGACAATTGCATTCCTCCTGCTTAGGTTGGAATATAGCTATCCCAATTTAATTAGTCCTCTCTTTTTGGGTTAATCCATCCATTTCCTTGAACAAAGTTACGTAGAGGGCAGTCTATAAATCTTTTTAACATTGTTAAGGATCAACAAGCACCTATTTGGCACCAAAAAAAAAAAAAAGATAAAAAAAGAGAAGAAAAAAAAGAAAAGAAAAAAAGGCCGATGCGTTAGGAGGATCCGTAAGGGGGGGTTAGTCACCTAGAACTTAAAACTAGAACTGGTATAATCTGTAGGATAAATTTTTAAGGTGTTAGTCACATAGAATTAGGAAATGGGATAATTTTTTGATAATGTTAGTCAAGTAGAACTTTTGTAGAACTAAAATTATATTATTCTTTTGATGCGTTAGTCAAGCAGAATTCTATTAGAATTAGAATTTGGGATAATTTGTCATAATTATCCCACTAATTATACCACCTATATATATAGCCATCGGTTCCCCGCCCTAAAATTATCCTGCCCATCGAAAAGAAAAACAATCGGAAAAAAAAAGTTCTCCGCCCTAAAATTTCACCGCTTCCCTTCCGTCCCCCCCCCCACACCCCTCCCTCTGGTTAATTTCCCCGCCCTAGTAGAAATTTCTCCGCCTCTCTTCTCTCCGAGCCTCTTCCCATCCAGTGCGTCGTCTCCGCCGTGTCAACTTCTCCGACTTCATCAACTCCTCCGGCGCCGTCAACGAGATCAGGTAATATATGGTTAAACAACGATCTAGCTAGGGCATAAGTATATAACTTCAGTGCTTTGGATTTTAAATGAAGTTGATTATCAGGCCTTTAATTTGCTTGTAATTAGATCAACAAATCGATTCCTTTTTCTAATTAGATCAACAAATCGATTCCTTTTTCTAATTAGATCATGGTACGCAAGCTTTTATGGTTAGGGTTTATATGAAATTAGGGATATGTTGCAATCGACAAAAAATTCAGAACGTCTTGTATATGATACGCAAGCTTTTAGGTCTCTGTATTCAAGGGCAACGATGTCATAGGCTCTTGTTGCTTCTTCTTGAGTGTCTGCAAATTTTTATCAGGAAACAATCGAATATTAGTCTCATGAGGATAAGTGTGAAATGCTTGTGATCGACAATTTTTTTTTACTTACTTTCCTCTTATGATGTAGGATGGCTTTTAAGCAGGAATTCAGCTCATGTGGGATTTTTGTTGGTCTGATATAAAAGCAAATATGAAGAACAGTCTTTGATTTATTAAAATAGGACATTTGGAAAAATATTTGGAAAATATTACATTGAATTTTCTACTCAATGTCTCGATAATGTGTTTAGCCACATATTGAAATTTGAGGATGAATTAACCACCTGACAACTTGATACTTTCACAGACACTGAATCAAATAGAAGAATAAGGGCAGTGAGGTCCACAAGGCTTGTATACATATATTCCAGGTTTACTATTTCATGTTTAATGAACTCTTCAGAGTGGAATTACTGCTGTACCAAGACTCTTCATCTAGTTACGCACCCTTGATGGTTATATAGTCTTTTCTTGCCTTTAATTTCCAGGAATAAGGGTGTGATTCACCCAATATATTCTATATAGTGTGATTCACCCAATATATTCTATATAGTTAACTTCGTGGTTCCCTTCTTGCTGATACGTTTCTGTTCCACTTAATGTTTAACTGCAAAGATAAAAAGAAATTTAGGAATTCATGTTATTTCCCTGTACACATTTATTATGTGCTCTACTGGTTAGCTCGCCTCCTTTTACCTCAGACCTTCAGTCAAGTTTAAATTAATCTGTTTGCATGCTTGATCAGATCTTATTTTTTCCAAACCTAG
>NC_033800.1:11308498-11312544 GCF_001876935.1 Asparagus officinalis | reverse complement strand
GGCCAATTTGCAAATTTCCAAGGAAAAATGGACTAATTTGTAAATTTCCAGAAAAAAGTAGCTCACCGGTGTAAGAGGGAGGTGCGCCATCAGTCGGCGCGGTAGAGGATTGACCCCTTGCCATACGGGACATAGAGACCTGCAAGGTAAATTGAATGATCAGATCTAGAAAAGGAAAAATCCCAAAAAAAAGGCAAGTTTGAGGCATCAAATTACACCCTCAACCCTTATATACGATCCCGCGACTCCATACGCTAGATCAAACATGAAATAGATCAAGATGGCGGAGGATTTACCTGAAGAAAAGCCCAAAATCCAATAAAGGCGAGACCTTTAAGGAAACTTGAACCACACGCTCGAGGGGCCTGAGAGAAACTTTTTATTTGGAATTTTTGGGGGATTTCTCAGTCCAAGATCCAAAGGAAAGCTAGATCTAATACAGATCTGAAGTTTGGAGGGAGAAAAGAGGCTTGTGAGAAAAGAAAATCAAAAATTAGAGGGAAGAGGTGGCCGGCCCTAGAAAGAGAGGAAGAAAAAGAAAAAAAGAAAAGAAAAAACCCCTTTTATAGCCTTGAACCAGATCTGGCTGAACCAGACTAGACCAGGGCTGAACCAGACCAAGCCAGATTGGACCAGAATGAGCCAGGTTGAGCCAGATTGAGCCAGAATGAGCCAAATTAAGCCAGATTGAGCCTGGCTGGACCAGACCAGACCAGAATGAGCCAAATTGAGCCAGATTGAACCAGAATGAGCCAGTTTGAGCCAAATTGAACCAGTTTGAACCAAATTTGAACCAGAATTCAAATTGGAGCTGAATTAAGGATTGGAACGACTTTAGATCAACCTACGGTTCAGTCCTTCACCTATTTAACCCCTCTACCATATATTTGGAAGGGTCAGAGAGATTTTTGAACCCAAATACTGCCTTTTTGGCATATTTTTTTAGGCCGGTTCAGATTATTCGAACCTAAAGAATACTCCAATAAGGTATACGAGTATAAACTATTCCCTCCTCTTTGTTGAGAAGTTTCTCGAGAATATTTTTCTAAAAAATATTCTTAAGGATAACTTAACATAACTCCCAGGAGTGTATGAGTATAAACTAGACCTCCCCGCTCCAACTCCTTAAGAGCTTAAACTGTGTAGACTCCAAAATACTTACGAGTATAAATTGTGTTAAACGCCGGACAACGCGTCACAATGAAGATTCAAAGCCGTCAACTGATGGTCAATTTCATGTTGAAGCAACTAACTCGAGCTAAAAAGCCAGGAAATCAAGAATCGACTTCAAATTCAAAATTCCGACAACGGTCAGACAATAAATACAGCACCGGAACCCTCTCAAGCATTCGACAAAGCACCGAATAGCCTGGAGGATTGAAGGAATCAAGAATAGAAGCTATTCCAAGAGCCCGTTACACCGATTGAAGGTTGGGACAGTCATATCCAAAGTATTCCAGACTCTTCTATAAAAGAACGAGACTGGAAAACTTTGGAGGGGGTATCTGTAGGCATATAAAATTGCTTATAGGTCCCTTGACACGGCTCAACACGAACCAATGAACCATCGGGCGACGTATCTAAGCACGAACGTCAGTCCACAACACCGAAGCCAAGTGACACGCAACGAAGCGGATTAACAAGGCTACGAAGCTGACGAACCGCACGTGAACGACGGAATGAATCCACTCGCGTGCGGAATCAAACCAACGGTCCAGGGAGTCAACGAGTCATCCAACCATATAACGGATTCGAACTCAGACACCAAAGCCGATTTACTGCCTAATCGGGATCCAGACTTCCAAATCAGGAATCAAGTCAACGAATCGATTTCAGACCAATCAACCGCATAACCGAATCACGGACGAAGCGGATACAAAGTCTGAAACAACCGAAAGACGGACGCAAAGCCCGGAGTGGCTCGGCCAAGGCCGAGCCACCATGGGGTGGCTCGGCCAAAGCGGGTGGCTCGGCATGAGCCGAGCCACCCTGAGGTGGCCGCCCAGATCTGTGCCAAATGCACAGATCTGGTTGCCTATAAATAGGCGGGGTCATTCATCATTTTGGAGGACTTTTGGAAGAACTTTTGGAGAGCCGAAACTCTGCCGGATTGAGACCTCATCTCGGAGTTTTTGAAGGCTTGAAGACTTGGACGTTCGGATCTGATTCTCGGCGAGCACCCGCATCACAAAAAAGGCAGGAGTTCGAGGGGATCAAGATCTCAGATCTACGTTGTTACACTCCGGATCAAAGCTTGGTCTTTGATCCTGAGATTCGAGCGATTGTTTCCTTGGTGAAATAATCCCTCCGGCTATTATTTCCTTGGTGAAATAATACCCGTTATACTACGTAGATCTGTCCGGATCTAGATCGCGCGGTGGTCCACGGCAAACAACCCCGGCGCAGGCAAACAACCCACCAAAGCGAGTGACCAAATAACAGGAGCTCGCGATTTGTTCACAAGGAGAAAAAGTTGTAATTTTTAATTTTCTTTATTTTTGATTTCCATTGTAACCGGATCTGAAAAAGACCGGATCTTTTGTAACCGAAAAAACTGTTATTCAAGATAGCAATGACATCAATGAAGAAAGCAACGAATTTCCCCGCGAACAATGAGCTAGATCCTTTACCGGTTTGTATCACCATCTGTGTTATGATCAATACTACTCCCTATGCTCGATATAATTTAGGGTTAATTGAAAGTAGACTCTCTACAGTATTGTTGTTTTGAGTTTACGACTTGTAGTTTCATTGTTGAGAAAGATTATATGGGTTAAAGTATTTTGACTCCTTTTTGGCCCTAGCTAGAATTAGATTGGGATCATTCCACTATCAAAAAAGTAGTGAAGAAACCATTAAATTAATCATAATTGTTGATTTAACTATGATTCATTTTATATCAAACACTTATCCTGCCCCCATGCATTTCCACTACTTTTTGGTAATGTAGAGGATCTGAATCTGGGTGAAATTAGTGAGTGTAAATAAGAGCAAATTTGAGTTAAAAAATTTAATAGTGAGTCTAGATAAGAGTAAAATTGAGCTAAAAGAATTTAACCTAGGAGTCTATATGCAACAATATTGAACCTACATAGTAGTAATTTATCCAAAATGTCATATAATATATTTTCTAAAGTTCCTTTTAAGTGTGCATCTACATCCAAATCTAAGTTATTATGATGCCAAGTTGGAGTCATGTTTTCTACTGTATCAAAACTTTGAAGTTGTGATATCTTATAATAATGTACTTCTAAATATGAAAGATATTTCTTGCATCTTCAGGATATTCAGTTGACGTCGATTCCTCGCCGTGTGATTATAGTGGGTCTGTTCACGGGGAAAATTGCTTTCGTTGAATTCATTGTTTCCTTTAGCAACTGTTTATCGGTTACAAAAGATCCGATCTTTTTATAAGATCCGGTTACAACAAAATCAAAGAAAAAAGAAAATTACAACTCTCCTTCTATCCGAACAAATCGCAAGATCCTGTTTTGCGGTCTCTTGCTTGTGTGGGTTCTTCGCCTGCGCCTTGGTTAATCCATGGATCACCGCGCGATCTTGATCCGGTCGGATCTACACGGTATGACGGGTGTTATTTCACGAAGGAAATAACAGCCGGGGGTACTATTTCACCAAGGAAATAATAGCCCTTAGTAATCAAAATCGACCAAGCGAAATCGATACTATTCTCGGGATCAAAAACCAAGTTTCAATCCGGAGGATGACCGTGCGGATCTCAGATCTGATCTCTCTCAAACTCCTGCCTTGTTTGACGTGGATGATCGCCAAGAACCAGATCTAAAAATGTCCAAGTCTTCGAAGCTTTAAATCTCCAAAGTTGAGCTCTCAATCCAGCAGAGTTTCGGCTCCAAAAGTTCCAACCTCCTCAAAAACGAGCCTCCAGATCTATTTATAGGCTCAGATCTATGCTCAGCCACCTAGGTGGCTTGGCCACCGAGCCACCAAGAGGTGGCTCGGCCGGCCACCTTGGTGGCTCGGCCTTGGCCGAGCCACCAAGTAGTGGCTCGGTTTCGGCCGAGCCCCTC
>NC_033800.1:11295854-11308482 GCF_001876935.1 Asparagus officinalis | reverse complement strand
GTGGCTGGGCCGAGCCACCAAATGGTGGCTCGGTGAGCCACCTGAGCGGCTCGGTCTTGGCCGAGCTCTTCCCGGGGTGTGCCGTCATTTTGGCGTTTTTCGGTTTTGTGGTTTATCCGAACTCTGATTTGTTGATCTGGACTCTGATTTGGCGGTCTGGATCTTGATTTGGCAGTAAATCCGCTTTGGTGTTCGAGTCTGTTCTCATTCATTGTTTGATGCGGTGGACTCTACGGTTGGATGACTCATTTATTCATCGACCCGTTAGCTTGATTGCGCACGCGATTGGATGTATTCCGTTGTTCGCGTGCGGTTCGTTAACCTCGTCGCCTCGTTAATCCGCTTTGTCGCGTGTCACTTGGCTTCGGTGTTGTGGTCTAACGATCATGCTTGGATATGTCGCTCGATGGTTCGTTGGTTTGTCGAATCACCATGCTGAGCTGTGTTAAGGGACCTATAAGCAGTTTTATACGCCTACAGATACCCCCTCTAAAGTATTTCAGCCTCGTTCTTTTATAGAAGAGTCTTGAATGCTTTGGATATGATTGTCCCAACCTTTAATCGGTATGACGGGACTTTTGAATGGCTTCTATTCTTGATTCCTTCAATCCTTCAGGCTATTCAGTGCTTTGTCGAATGTCTGCAAGGGTTTCGGTACTGCATTTATTGTCTGACCGTTGTCGGAATTTTGAACTTGAAGTCAATTCCTGATTTTTTGATCTTTAGCTGTCTGACCGTTGTCGGAATTTTGAACTTGAAGTCAATTCCTGATTTTTTGATCTTTAGCTCGTGTTTGTTGTTTCAACATAGAACTAACCATCGATTGTTGGTAACGCGTTGTCCGGCGTTTGACACAATTTATACTCATGCGTCTGTTGGAGTCCTGAGAAGCAGTTTATACTCTTATACTTTTCGGAGTGTTGTTGAGTTATCCTTAAGAATATTTTTAGAAAAATACTCTCCAGAAACTTCTTAACAAAAATAGAGAATAGTTTATACTCGTATACCTTATTGGAGTACTAAGAAGCAGTTTATACTCGTATACTCTTTGGAGTACTAAGAAGCAGTTTATACTCGTATACTTTTCGGAGTGTTGTTGAGTTATCCTTAAGAATATTTCTAGAAAAATACTCTCCAGAAACTTCTCAACAAAAATAGGGAATAGTTTATACTCGTATACCTTATTGGAGTATTAAGAATGAGCTGAACCGGCTGTGAGACCAACTACATCAGCTGATACATCCACAGCGGTTACACCTCCACTACCCCCAGTGACTCAAGGGGAAGAAGGTATAAATTAAGCAACTGAAAAATGTTATTTATTTCCACATCAAGGCTTTTGACGGATTTCTCCTTTTTGTGTAGGGCTTTCTTCTCGGCTTCATGTCCTTGTGAAGGAGTTATTATCAGACAATGACCCTAAGAAGATCGTCATCTACATAGAAGTCCGCTCCTTCTCCTTCGTGAATGCTATGATTGGCAAACTCTTCCACGGCGAACTTTTCCTTCACCAGTTTAAACCTTTCCTTGATTCTAGAATAAATTCAATAAGGGATGCAGGATACCCGGATCTGGCGGAGGCTATAGTTGATGACCTTGATTGTCTAGAGCATGAGCTTCAGATGTTTCGTGAGCTCCGGGATGCAGGTGCCTCTTCATTCATTGCTGCCAATTTGGATGCTCGCTTATAGACATGGCGCGATACTCGGATTTTTACTGAGCTCGAGATTCAGGTGCAGCGGGATCGGGTAGACCGAGTTGAGGCCAACCTTACTATTAGATCATCTTCACTCGACAAGCTTGATTTTTCCATTACCTTATCTGATGAGCTAAAATCCTTGAAGCAGAAGCTGGTTGAGATGGAGGAGATTGCTGTGAAGACTTTGGCCACGACTGAAGAGTCCATCAGAGCCGAGTTGCAGGATGAGCTTAGGCAAGCTTATGATGAGAAGCTGTCTAAGTTTTGTCAGCAGATTTTTAGCCATGAGCTTGATGTATGATTTTATTTGCTGAATACTTTGACTTTTGATTCTCTTAGTGGAACTGGTTTTATCTTTATCTTTATTATGATTCCTCATTCTGTTTGGAATAATTGACCATAATACTCATAGGATTTTTGGCAAACCCTCAGCCTTCAATGGGTTTGATAAGCCTTTACCGACTACCGTTTGAATCGGGCTAGCAGATTTTTGGCAAACCCTCAGCCTTCAATGGGTTTGATAAGCCTTTACCGACTACCGTTTGAGTCGGGCTAGCATGCGGATTGTCTAAATCCGTTCCACATGTAACGTTGTGCTAAGAGAGTGAATTCTCTGAGACTTTGTGCTATGACGTTGAATACATAGACTTTACTATTTGTTACGGGAATAGGCTACCCGGCAACACATGTTAGGTGTTGACTTTAGGATTTTTGGCTAACCTCCAGCCTTCAACGGGTTTGATAAGCCTTTACCGACTACCGTTTGAGTCGGGCTAGCATGCGGATTGTCTAAATCTGTTCCACATGTAACGTTGTGCTAAGAGAGTGAATTCTCTGAGACTTCGTGCCATGACGTTGAATACATAGACTTTACTATTTGTTATGGGAATAGGCTACCCGGCGACACGTGTTAGGTATTAACTTTAGGATTTTTGACTAACCCCCAGCCTTCAATAGGTTTGATAAGCCTTTACCGACTACCGTTTGAGTCGGGCTAGCATGCGGATTGTCTAAATCCGTTCTGCATGTAACGTTGTGCTAAGAGAGTGAATTCTCTGAGACTCGCTGCTACGACTTCGAATACGTAGACTTCGCCATTGTTATGGGAATAGGCTACCCAGCAACGTGTATTAGACGCTGACTTATCCCTATTTAGGCTTCGGGATAGAATACCCCAGAATCAAACTCTGGTGTCTTTTTCTGCGGAGAAAGACTAAACCGGCAACGCGTGTTAGGCGTCGGCATATCCTTTCTTAGGATTCAGGATGAAATTCCCCATGCGTATAAGGCATGGATTTTGGTGTTATTAATAACAACCTGCCACAATATTAAATATTGGGCAGGTGTTCTTTTTAACGGTTAAGAACTAACCGGCAGCGCGGGTTAAACGCTGACTTATCCCTGCTTAGGTTTCAGGATAGAATACCCCAGAATCAAACTCTGATGTCTTTTTCTACGGAAAAAGACTAAACCGGCAGCGCGTGTTAGGCGTAGACTTATCCCTGCTTAGGATTTGGGATAAACTTCCTAGGATGAATCCTAGATTGATAAATTCTTAGAAAAGGTTGATGTGGGAAAGGAAGAATTTTATATTCTATTTCCCGGTCTTCTTTTAGGATGAAGGCGAACCCGAATGCAAGGAAGGAATAATTTTATATTCTATTCCATGATTCTGGAAAGGAAAAATTTTATATTCTATTTCCAACGTAAAAGAAACTAGAAGTGGGATCTCCACTTCGAGAATCGGACAGATTCGGATAATCCTAACTGTCGGAAGGTTGGATTACCGAATTAAAGGTGAATTCCTCGTTTATCGAGAGTGAATTGTAGTTTTGGTCCTAACTGTAGGAAGGTTTGACCAAGCAGGAGTTTGAGATGACCCTAACTGTAGGAAGGTTTGATCACTCGATTTAAAAGTGGACCTCTTGTTCATTGGAGGAATCGAGATGGGATTTTAGTTTTGGTCCTAACTATAAGAAGGTTTGACCGAATGGGAGGTTTAAGACGATCCTAACTGTAGAAAGGTTTGATCGCTCAATTTATGGGCCTCTCGTTCATTGAAGGAATCGAGAGGGGATTTTGGTTGTGGCCCTAACTTTTATAAGTTTGACCTGAAAGCAAAGGGAGTGGAATACAAGTAGCAGTAGAAATACTGGTTTGTAATGGCCACTCGATGAAGGGTTTTGACGTTAAGTAATCAGGACTTAACACGTCAAGCTTTGGAAATTACCATGAATTGGCGGACAGAAAATTTAGTGGACCCACCGTCAATTGACTTGATTCCCTTGTGGAACTAGGTCCGACATTGTACTCAGTTACATGACCGGGTTATCCTTAAGAATATTACATATAAAAATTCTCTAGGAACTTCCCGTGAAAGAAATGAAACAGTTTAGACTCATATACATGTTGGAGTATCAGGGAGCAGTTTAACCTCTTATACCGGTCGGAGGATTGAGAAGCAGTTTATACTCTTATACTTGTCGGAGTCTTGCCGTTCTCAATTGGCTTACCCTAGCATTATGACGCCGGCTTCAACCAATGTTTGGATGCTATTCTTGAGAGCGAAGCAATCCTTGGTGGGATGAAGGATCCTCCTGTGGTACGCATAGTACTTCGGATCTGCAGTATTGTCAGTTTCCTCCTGATTTGCGATAGGTGGTAGCTTGATCTTGTTGTTTTCAAGGAGGGATTCGAAGATGGCTGGAATATCTTCGTCCTTGAAGGAATACTCTTTTTGGAGTTTCGGGTCCGAAGTCTTTTGCTGCCTACGGGATTGCTGTTGTGACATTTGATTAGCACCACCAGTAGTTGCAGGTGTTTTGCCCTTCCCACAGGAGGCGAAGTTTGAGTTCGGAAGATTCGCCGTCGGTTGGCTCCTCTCGGCTTTCTTCCTTCGGAGGAAGCGTTCGGCTTGTTCTCCTTGGACCTTCAAATCCTTCCTTGTTTTGGATGGTGCTGTCCCCATTGCTTCCAATACGTCCATTGCGAGGTTATCGTGGCAAGTCTGGAGAATGAACTCCTCAGTGATCGGGTCCCGATAGTTCATCGCCTTGTTCCGGAACCTTTTGACGAAGGTATCAACTAATTCTCCATCTTTCTGTTTCTCGTCAAGCAACGACCCAATGGATATCTCGGTGTCATCGTCGAAGAAGTCAGTGAGGAATTTAGTCTCCATGTCGTCCCAGCTGTTCACACTTCCTTACTTGAGGCGGCGATACCAATCGAAGGCGGCTCCACGAAGAGTGCCAACGAAGGACTTTACCATCAGAGGCTCATTACCAGAGATAACCCCTAGGTGTAATTTGAAGTAAATCAAATGCTGAGTGGGTGAACCCTCCCCATCAAACGGCGTGAAGTTAATTAGATTGAACTTCGTCGGATACGAGATTGATTCCCATTCTCTTGGGTATGGACAAGAAATGCCCGTCTTCTTCATCTCTTGAGCGGAAATCAACGTATTGATTTTGCTCTCGAGGTTTTTAATCTTCAAACTTTCACCTGTATTTTCATTAGCATGATTCTGAGGTGGAAGTGTGGTGTTATGACTAGCATTCTCGATACCACCCCCTGCATTGACGGGAGGATTATTGGCATTATGAGCTTCATCTGCACCTGTGTCCTCATCTTCTTGATTGACCTGGTTACGATTACTTGGTTCGCCTTGCTGGTTTGTCAGCACTTCGATTTGTTGGTCATGCATTTCTCTCGTATTCTGCATGGCCATCTGGATTTATAACCTGAAGCTCTCCTGTTGTTTAGCCATGGCTTCTTCGAGCATCTTGGCCACTTGTTCCGCACTTATCATAAGTGCCTCGCGGGGTTGTCCCTCGCTGGATACCGTATTATCTGATGCGACCGCGGAGCCGGCATCCGATTCTTCATCTTTCGAAGGTAATCTTGTCCGAATCGTACCATAAGTTGCTCGTTTGATGGTTCCAAACTGCAAACGGGTTATACGCCGGGGTGCTTTCAGAATCGACTCGAGATTATCCTGTGTCGATGTCCCTTTGCTGGTCATATTAGTGGTGACCCTCAGAAATTCTCCTTCTTCAACCACTGTTCTTCTTTGTCAGAAACACCTAGGCCTTGGTTTTGGCATTTCGGTACTGAGTATTTCAAAAACCGAAATCCTTTCGGGGACTGCATTGGTGTAGTTGCACTCCGACAATACTGCCCGAATAAGTTTGTAACAGGGGCATTGAGTCTTTAGTTCTCGAGGGCTTTTTTTCCTGGTTCTACTCGTACCCCCAACACGATGGTACAACTCGTCTGTTTGAAGGTCGGAGTAACCTATCGTGTGTTGGCACGACTTCTCAGGTATAACACTATCGTCATCAGACGATAATGTTTCCTTCTGAGGGCGAACTGCCTTCTTTGGGCTTTCAAGAGGCACGCGCCTCGAAACATGCCTTCGTGGGCGTGAATTCTCAGCTGGCTCCTGGACTTCAATGCGCAAATTGGTGCGCCTAGCTGCCCTGATCTCTTTGTCATGTTGAGGGTGGCGGCGACTCCCAGCATGTTGAGTTGTTCGAGTCTTCTTCATCGGGCCCAGACGTTCTTGAACTGAAACTTTGCATCGTCCATCGGGAAGTGAACCGAGGCGCTCCAAAACTAACTTCCTTCTTCAGGATGATTCTGCGTGATCTCCTGGAGTAGCCATGGGAATTATCGGCGATTTAGGTTGGTTCGCCGGAGGTTAAACTTTTGCTGAAGGCTGCAAAGGTTGCTCTTTAGCCTGAATCGCCGCTTCAGACTTTGGCCTCCATACTTGGCGGGTTGGTGGCGGCTTCTTGGCCACTTCCTTCCGTAGTCTTTTGCGGACTTCTTGGACTTGAGCCCATGCCTGCGCTAACATTGCGCGACGCTTGCGAATGCGCTCTTCAAGCGTCAAACGATTCCGTTTGACACGGATCTATTCGTTCGTTGGCGGCTTGGAGGAGCTGCCATTCATCATTTGTTGAGGCTGTTTGCCTCTCCTGTTCTTCAGATCCGCGTTATAGCGGATTCCATTCGTGGATTCCATCGCCTTTGTAATTTGCCGCGCCAGGCGTTGACGTCGCCTCTGGCGAGCTCTCTTCGAGAGAGTCACAACGCGGAGTTAGTGAGGACAGGGTTGACCTGGTTGGAGGTCGGCGGAACTTCACCCGACACAACTTTGGCGTCAATTGGGGCGAGATCTTCATTGGTACTCTGCACCTCTTCGTACCAACTGACCTTTCTCCTGGAGGAGAACTTCTTAGACTTCTTGGACTTGCGGGGGGAGGTAGATCCGGACGAGGATGACAGATACTCCTCGAACTTTTGTTCGTCGAATTCATACTCGACCTCCTCCTCGACCGGGATTGGGATCCGCGGCTGCGACGCAACGATCTCGGCAGCGAGATCGGTGGCTCCCACTGTGGTCGCCAGATTGTTCGTGGGGAAAATTGCTTTCGTTGAATTCATTGTTTCCTTTAGCAACTGTTTATCGGTTACAAAAGATCCGGTCTTTTTATAAGATCCGGTTACAACAAAATCAAAGAAAAAAGAAAATTACAACTCTCATTCCATCCGAACAAATCGCAAGATCCTGTTTTACGGTCTCTTGCTTGTGTGGGCTCTTCGCCTGCGCCGGGGTTAATCCATGGATCACCGCGTGATCTTGATCCGGTCGGATCTACACGGTATGACGGGTGTTATTTCACGAAGGAAATAACAGCCGGGGGTACTATTTCACTAAGGAAATAATAGCCCTTAGTAATCAAAATCGACCAAGCGAAATCGATACTATTCTCGGGATCAAAAACCAAGTTTCGATCCGGAGGATGACCGTGCGGATCTCAGATCTGATCTCTCTCAAACTCCTACCTTATTTGACGTAGATGATCGCCAAGAACCAGATCTGAAAATGTCCAAGTCTTCGAAGCTTCAAAACTCCAAAGTTGAGCTCTTAATCCAGCAGAGTTTCGGCTCCAAAAGTTCCAACCTCCTCAAAAATGAGCCTCCAGATCTATTTATAGGCTCAGATCTGTGCTCAAGCCGCCTAGGTGGCTCAGGCCAGCCACTGGGTCTCGAGCCATCGGAAGCACAAAGGTGCCGGAAAAACCGGCGACATATTGGTGGCGGCCACCGAAGCCACCTTTGGTGGATCAGCGGTGGTGGCGGTAACACTAGAGGTGGCTCAATGTAAATGCTGAGCCCAGCCCCTATAGGTGGCTCGGTGGCCGCCGAAGCCACCACCAGGCTGGCAAAAAAATAACGACGCCACCGAGCCAACCAACTGGTGGCTCGGCCACCGACCACCTTGGGTGGCTCGGTGACCACCTGAGCGCTCGGGTCTTGCTGAGTTTTCCCGGGGTGTGCCATCATTTTGGTGTTTTCCGGTTTCATGATTTATCCGAACTCTGATTTGTTGATCTGGACTCTGATTTGGCAATCCGGATCCTGATTTGGCAGTAAATCCGCTTCGGTGTTCGAGTCTGTTCTCGATCGTTGTTTGATGCGGTGGACTCTACGGTTGGATGACTCATTGATTCATCGACCCATTAGCTTGATTGCGCACGTGATTGGATGTATTCTGTTGTTCACGTGCGGTTCGTTAACCTCGTCGCCTCGTTAATCCGCTTCGTCGTGTGTCACTTGGCTTCGGTGTTGTGGTCTAACGATCATTCTTGGATATGTCGCTCGATGGTTCGTTGGTTTGTCGAATCACCATGCCGAACTGTGTTAAGGGACCTATAAGTAGTTTTATACGCCTACAGGGTCATGTCGTACAAAAGAAAACTGCTACGACGAGTGCGACCCAAAAAATGGCTACTCACATGAGCTCACCGTGTGCATCCCTGACTTCATCGTCTATAAATACGACAGCAAATGTTGTTGTCGTAGTGATCACCTTTGAAGCAATAAAGATTGCAGCCTAAGAGACTGATGAGATCAAGACTCTTTAGGTTCTACATGTATGTTTCAAGAATAAGAAAGACAATGCTCTATGCTAACTACCTTGTCTAATTTCAAGTGATTTTAAAAAAAAAATCATATTGATCAATTATAGAATTTCCATAGAGTATTTTTGGCAAAAAGTATTTATGGCAAAAAATCACATGCATATTTGTATCCAGGATTTAGTGGATATCGATATTAATTTTCCTTGCCTAGTATTCATGCACTCCTAATGGTTCTTGTATCATAAGCAATTCCTAGTCCTTACTTTTGCTAAAAAACTATTTTTAGTCATTACTTTTGCTAAAAAACACAGCCTAGTCTTTGCTAATTTAGACGAGGATCTATATGCATGAATACTTTAAAGGTTGCTAATTATATCAACGTTACTAAATGGAGTAATGGGGGGTTAACCCATCAAAACAAAAATCCACCGATATCTTCACCGTATCAACGGTTCGTCTATATAAGGACCTATGCCTCTTTACAAAGCCTAAGGATTCACAAAGATGGCCTACAAGAATATTTCATTAATCTCTCTCATAGTTATCTTCTCCCAGAACTCTCTCATTGTATCAACATCAGCTAGATCCTTTGCCGGTTAGTATCACCGTTCGTCTTATGATCAATACTACTCCCTATGCTCGATATAATTTAGGGTTAATTGCAAGTAGACGCTCTGCAGTATTGTTGTTTTGAGTTTACTAAATAGTAGTTTCATTGTTAAGAAGGATTATAAGGGTTAAAGTAATTTGACTCCTTTTCGGCCCTGGCTAAAATTGGATTTGGATCATTTTCACTGTAAAAAAAAGTAGTGAAGAAACCATTATATTAATCATAGCTATTGATTTAACTATGATTCATTTCATATCTAACACTTATCACACCCCCATGCATTTCCACTACTTTTTGGTAATTTAGAGGATCTGAATCTTTTTACTTTTTGTTGTCGCAGTGCATCCCCTTCGAAGCAAAAAAGATTGTGACCTAGGAGACTGATGAGATCAAGACTATTTAAGTTCTGCATGTATGTTTCTAGAATAAGAAAGATAATGCTCTATGCTAACTACCTTGTCTAATTTCAAGTAATTTTTTTTTAAAAAAATCATATTGATCAATTATAGAATTTCCAAAGAGTATTTATGGCAAAAGGTATTTATGGCAAAAAATTACATGCATATCTATATCCGATATTTAGTGCATGTCGATATGAATTTTCCTTGCCGAGTATCCATGCACTCCTAATGGTCCTTGTTTCATAAGCAATTCCTAGTCATTACTTTTGCTTAAAAATAAGGCCTAGTCATTACTAATTTAGATGATGATCTACACACATGAATACTTTGTCGCCAATTATATCAACGTGACTAAATGGATTAATGGGGGGTTAACCCATCAAAACCCAAATCCACTAATATCTTCACCGTATCAACGGTTCGTCTATATGAGGACATATTCCTCTTCACAAAGCCTAAGGATTCACAAAGATGGCCTACAACAATATTTCGTTAATAGCTCTCATAGTTCTATTCTCCCTCAACTCTCTCATTGCATCAACATGACCTAGATCCTTTTCCGGTTAGTATCACTGTCCGTGTTATGATCAATACTACTCCCTATACTCGATATAATTTAGGGTTAATTGCAAGTAGACTCACTATAGTATTGTTGTTTTGAGTTTACTACCGTGTAGTTTCATTGTTGAGAAAGATTATACGGGTTAAAGTATTTTGACTCCTTTTTGACCCTGGCTAGAATTGGATTTGGATCATTTCCACTATCAAAAAAGTAGTAAAGAAACCATTATATTAATCATAATCATTGATTTAACTATGATTCATTTTATATCTAACACTTATCATGCCCCCATGCATTTCCACTACTTTTTGGTAATGTAGAGGATCTGAATCTGGGTGAAATTAGTGAGTGTAAATAAGTGCAAATTTGAGTTAAAAGAATTTAATAGTGAGTCTAGATAAGAGTAAAATTGAACTAAAATAATTTAACTTAGGTGTCTATATGCAACAATATTGAACCTACATAGTAGTAATTTATCCAAAATGTCATATCATATATTTTCTAAAGTTCGTTTTAAGTATGCATCTACATCAAAATCTAAGTTATTATGATGACAAGTTGGAGTCATGTTTTCTACTGTATCAAAACTTTGAAGTTGTGATATTTTATAATTATGTACTTATAAATATGAAAGATATTTCTTGTATCTTCAGGATATTCAGTAGACGTTGATTCCTCGTCGTGTGATAGTGGGTCATGTCGTACAAAAGAAGGCTGCTACGACGAGTGCGACCCTAAATATGGCTAATCACATGAGCTCACCGCGTGTGTAGGCGTATAAAATTACCTATAGGTCCCTTAGCATGGTTCAGCATGATGGTTCGACAAATCAACCGGGATGTGTCTGAGGAGCGAGGCTCAAAGAGCGACACAAGACAACGGCATATGTTCGGCCTGTGGACCGAATCCAAAGTTCGGCAAAGTCAACGAGTCCGTCACAGCGAGCAAAATGATTTGTACTGCAAACACCGAGGCGGAAATACTAGCCCAATAAGACGCCGGCCTATCAACTCAAAGATCCGGGAAGGGGCGGAAGGTTGAGAGCGGGTGTCCTTGGGGGGCCGTGCAAATCAAACGAAGAAACTGAAAGACGGGTAAAACACGGAAAACGAGCGAAGACGGGAACTACACCCGGGGACTCGGCCTAAACCGGAGCCAGCGCGGGTGGCTCGCCCCACGAGACCACGCCCAGGGGTGGCTCGGTGAGCCGAGCGCACCCCAGGGTGGCTCGCTAAGGCCGAGCCACCCTAGGGTGGCTCGCCAAAGCCGAGCCACCCCAGGGTGGCTCGGGCCAAGGCGAGCCACCCTGCGGGGTGCTCGCAAGCCGAGGCCACCCGGTCAAGGGTGGCTCGGCATGACCGAGCCACCTCGCAGGTGGCCCGAGCTGCCCCCCCCCTCTCTCTCTTGTGCACAAAGGCACAGTTCAAGAGGCTATAAATAGGGCGGGTGGTGGTTGTGATCATTTGAGGGACTTCTTCGAAACTTTTGAGAGAGAGCCGAAACTCTGGCCGGATTGTCACCTCAACTCGGGACGATCTGAAGGCTTGAAGACTTGAGACCCGGATTTATTGCTTAGCGAGCACTCGCAACGAAGAAAAGGCAGGGGTTCCGAGGAGAGTCTAAGTCCTCAGATCTACGTCGTTCACTCGGATCTAAGCTTGGTTCTTAGATGCCCGAGATCGAGCGGTCGGTTTCCTGCTTGGTGAAACGATCCCTCCCGGCTCATTATCCTCGCTTGGTCGGGATAATACCGCGTAATAACGTCGTAGATTGCTGCTGAGATCCAGATCGACCGCGGGTCCGACGGTAAGCAACCCCGCGCAGGCAAAGAACCCAGCAGAAAGGAAGAGACGAATACACAGGATCTTGTGATTTGTTCGGTAAAAAGAGAAGTTGAATTTGGATTATCTTTGCTTTATTTGATTTTCATTGTAAGCCGATCTTATAAAAGACCGATCTCCTTTGTAACACAGTAAAGTTGTTGAACGATGCAAATGACATCGGATAATGAAGAAAACACCAACTTTTCCCGGCGAACAATTTGGCGACCACAGTTGGAGCCACCGATCCACTTGCTGAGATCCGGAGCGTCGCAGCCCGCGGATCTCGAGTCCGATCGGGAGGAGGTCGATATGGTTCGACGCCCACAGAAGTACGAGGAGTACGTGTCTCGTCTGGATCTACCTCCTCCCCCAAGTCCAAGAAGTTTCAGAAGTTCTCCTCCAGGAGAAAGTCCGTTGTGGCGAAGAAAGTTGAAGCCAACAACGACCGACCTCACCCCATTCGACGCGCCGAAGTTGCGTCAGGTGAAGTCGTTTTTGTTTTTTTTGTGTCTTTTTTCTTTTTTTGTTTTCTTTATCTTTTCTTAACTTATTTTTTTTTTTTTTTGTATACGCTCGAAAGCGGTAACTCCGCCGGCCGAGAGGC
>NC_033800.1:11291352-11294854 GCF_001876935.1 Asparagus officinalis | reverse complement strand
GAATAACTAAGATGTTAGTTCTATTCTTTGTGCGCGTTAGGCCTAATATGATAGTTGTTTTGTTACTTATAACTTTTAATCTAGTGGAAGCTGATGTTTGTTCCCGATTAACAAGAATAAACATTCAATCAGAAAAAAACAAAATATTTATTGCATACTGGGACGAAACCACTTCAACATATCAAACACTTAGTCAGCTATAGATTCATTACATGTTTTACGGTTATGACCTTCCATATGACATCGAGAACATTTTACTGGCCGCGTGTAAACAGTTCTGTTGTTGATACGCCTGGTTTTATTTCTCCCTTTCCTTTTTGTTGTAAGTGGAGGTAGGATCTGTATCTCATCCCTTGGCACGATGCGCTTCTCAAAGTCAGGGATAGGGTAGAGGATTGGCTCGTAGCTTTTTTTAAAGGCTTCAACCGTCATAAACCAGTCACAGAACTGGTAGACATCCCTTTTCATAAACATAATGGATGCGCATGCATGTTTGCAAGGGACACGGGTTACATCCCACCCACGGCAAGTGCATGTTTTATTGTCTAGATCCACTTGACAAGATCTATGGGATTGTACCTCAAATAATCCTGTGTGGGACTGACGAACCTCCAATGGACGGCCATTTTCCATGTTCTCTTTGAGAGCAAGTTCAGCTTTGGGGCAAAGAAATTGATTCCAACTTTCAGCCATGGTTCGTCGCTCATTCATACGAACCATAATCTGTTTACGTATGTGCTCTACCAGTTGAAGTATCCGTAGTAGCCTAGCCTCATGTATCCATTTGTTGAATGACTCTGCAACATTTGATGTAACGTGACCATATCTGAAACATAATAGGGAATTCGTCAAGCGGCTTATAATAGTCATGTAATGAAATAGCTTATAACTTACCTAACTCCAGGAAAAAACGCATTGGCCCAGTTTTCTGGAGCGTAGTTCATCACAATATTGTAAGCTCTTTCGTCAACCAGTCTAATGTCGTCCATGTAATCGTTCCATTCTGCTCTAGTATATTTGTAACAGGCAGATTGCAATAGATTACCCAAGATCTGAGTATCTTTTGATTTGAATCCCAAATCCTTCAACTTTGTCCTGAAGTTCTCAACTAGATGCAACACACATCGAGAGTGTATAGAATCTGGAAAAAATTCTCTAACTGCTTCTCTGATCCCCTTATCCGCATCTGAAATTATCACTAGCTTGTGTGGAGGGTTGTATGGATCTGGCCTTTCATAGAGAATAGACCACAAACCTACAAAGAGTTGTGGTTACCATACACGAATTAGAGTTAGCAATGAATGAGCTAGAATTATCATAACCTGCAACAGAACTAACATGGCTAGGGATAGAACTAACCTTGTAAGAACCACTTCCAGTTAACATTATTTTCCTGATCGCATATACAATACGCCAATGGAAATATCCCCTGATTTCCATCATATGCTACGGCGCTTAGGAGTATGCCTTTGAATCGATCTTTAAGAAAGGTACCATCCAAAAATAAGAGTGGTCTACAGCCGTATAAAAAACCATTTATGCAGGCGGCGTAGCATATGAATAACCTTGTAAACCTCCCCTCATTTTGTTCAACATGAATATAGCTACCTGGGTTTGTCTTCTTGACCTCTTCTACATACCTAGAAAATTGAAGATTAAGCGTTAGTACCAACATTGAAAAATTAGTATAATCGACCCTAATCCCCTCATTTTGTTATATATCATCTTCTATTTACCATCGTAATTGATCGTAGGACTCATGGGCATCACCATATAATTTCTCTTGTGCTCTTTCTTTACCCCACCAAATCTTACTATAATCGACCCTAATCCCATACGAGCTTAGAAACTCCTTTTGAACGTCAATAGGCCGTATATCCGGTCGAACCTTTAACGTGGGTTGTAATTGGGTAGCAATGAATCGCCTTGAGGCTCTAGATTGACCAGCATTATTGCCATGCTGCCCACAACTGTGATTGTCCACAAACCTTTTGATTTCAAGTCTATTATCATTTTTCGGTGGAGAGGCAAATAACATCCACGGACAATTTTTTGCTGCCTTAAACCGACAAAACACTCGAATACGCTTCGGTTCATTCTTCCCAAACTCGTATTCGAATTTTTTTGCCATGGAGTAGTATAGCAAGGCCAATCTTAACTCCTTCGCACTTTCAAATCGTTGTCCCTCACCGGTTAAAGCTGTGTGCCACCAAGCAGGAATCCTCTCTGATCTGCTAATCATGTCATCAATCGTCATGACATCATCTCCGGAAGGATTGTCATTGGGATTCTTATCTGGAACACTTGTGGTCAACAACGCCGACGGGCCACAGTCTACACTTTTTGATTTCAAACTGCACAAATAATAGAAGTATCAACAGATAATAGCAAAAGCTAAAAAGCAAAAACGACAATTGCTTGCTGTTAGAATCAATTAGAACTAAAAGAACTAACAATATAACCATTAGAGCTAACAGTGCATTGATTAGAACTGACATAATAGCTATTAGAACAAACAATATAGCCATTAAAGGTTAGTTCTAATTTAACGAAGTTATTTCTATTTTATAACAAGCTATTTCAAAATTATAACATGTTAGTTCTATTCTGTAGAGTGTTAGTTCTAATCTGCACAGTGTTAGTTCTATTCTGTAGAGTGTTAGTTCTAATCTGCACAGTGTTAGTTCTAATCTGCACAGTGTTAGTTCTATTCTGTAGAGTGTTAGTTCTAATCTGCACAGTGTTAGTTCTATTCTGTAGAGTGTTAGTTCTAATCTGCACAGTGTTAGTTCTATTCTGTAGAGTGTTAGTTCTAATCTGCACAGTGTTAGTTCTATTCTGTAGAGTGTTAGTTCTAATCTGCACAGTGTTAGTTCTATTCTGTAGAGTGTTAGTTCTAATCTGCACAGTGTTAGTTCTATTCTGTAGAGTGTTAGTTCTAATCTGCACAGTGTTAGTTCTATTCTGTAGAGTGTTAGTTCTAATCTGCACAGTGTTAGTTCTATTCTGTAGAGTGTTAGTTCTAATCTGCACAGTGTTAGTTCTATTCTGTAGAGTGTTAGTTCTAATCTGCACAGTGTTAGTTCTATTCTGCACAGTGTTAGTTCAAGTCTGTAGCGTGTGATGGCTTGTTAGTTCTATTTTATTACACGTTATATCTAATTTATACCACGTTATATCTAATTTATGTTAGTTCTAATTTAAACCACGTTATAAACCTAATTTATACCATGTTATATCTCATTTATACCAAGTTAGTTCTATTTTATAACAAGTTAGTTCTAAAATTTTAACCAAGTTTGTTCTAATTTATACCAAGTTAGTTCTATTTTATACCATGTTAGTTCTAATTTATACCAAGTTAGTTCTAATTTATATCAAGTTAGTTCTATTTTATAACAAGTTAGTTCTAATTTAAACCACATTAGTTCTAATTTATACCAAGCTAGTTCTATTTTATAACAAGTTAGTTCTAATTTATAACAAATTAGTTCTAATTTTA
>NC_033800.1:11273041-11285794 GCF_001876935.1 Asparagus officinalis | reverse complement strand
TGGCCCATGCTTTGTTGATATATGATTCCATAGATTTGAATTTTACATTCAGTCCTATAACATGTCCTACTAAGGAGTATTTCCAATAATCAACACCCTCCCTCCATTCTTCTTCAGTAAAAGATACAGTTGCAGAGGGTGAAGCTGGGACAAAGTTGAGATCAAGACCTTTACCTGGTTTCCTGTTATCAGAAAATAAACTCACATATGATTTCTTAACTTCCTCCCTGTCAAGAACTTCTCGCTGACCTGGAGCCTCTACATTGTTTTCCCCCCTCTTCTTCCAGATTGGGATTTTCAGATCTCATATCTTGGGAAATCCTAATATTCTCAGTCTGCATCCTCTCAATTGTAGATTGCGCAACAAAAGGAGTAAGAATCTCATGATCATCATCAATCATCTCCGTCGATTCATCCAAATCATTTATCAAATCCTCTTCCATTTCATCAGCCCAAGAGGGGGAAAAAGAGGACTCACCTAGCTGACAAGCTGGACCAGATCTGAGAATGCCTGGTTCTGAAATTGACTTAGATTTGGTCAGGATCTCCTCCATTAGCATTTTCTTCTTAGCTCCCTTAGGGCCAGTGCTTTCCATCTCCATTACATTTCTGGACGAAGCACGAAGCTCCTTTACTGTTCCATTGCTTCCCCTAGCATCACTCATCTTCATTGAACCCTCAGATCCCTCAGCTTCATCTACAGAGGATGGAGAAGGATACACGAATAATGAGTCTCTCAATGTAGTATCAACTATCCCCTTATTACCCTGCTTCTTCTTCTTCTTCATGCGAGATCTAGGCAGTGGCGCACAGTAGCAGGAGGAAAATCGCCCTCTATCATGCGCCTAACTAACTGCCCCTTTTTCCTCGTATTCTATTCTATTTAGTTATAACATTTATGCTATTTTTTATTTGATATCAGATTATGTATAGTCCAAAAGTTATAATCTTGAGAAAGTAATAACCAATCAATCTTCCATCTCATTTGTTCTTATTAGTGCTTTTGTTATTTATATCTCAATTGTGTCAATTTAATTTATTCAGCAATTCATTTTTTTAGTATGTATCAATTTTTTATTAGTTATTATTTAAGTTAATTAGTTTTTATTTTGTTTGTAATTTTTGCATTTTAATTATAATCTTTGCTTGATATTTTTTGAATTAATTTTAGATTGTGTATAGTCTAAAAGTTCCAATCTTGAGAATGTAACAATTGATCTTTTATCTTCATTGTTCTTAGTTCTTTTTTGTTTTAGATCTACATCATATCCATTTTAATTTACTCAGCAATTAATTATTCTGTATATGTATCAATGTTAATTTTTTGTTTGATATTATTTTCATTAATATCTATTTTTATCATAATTCTTGCGTTTTGTAGTATAACTTTTTAGTTATTTTTTAATTGAACATCAAACTATCTAGGCCCTAAAGTTATAATCTTTACAAGGTAATAATCAATCTTCCATCTCAATTATTCTTATTTTTGTTTATTTAGATCTTGATTGTTCTAATTTGAATTTTAAAATAAAAGAGTTTTTTTTAGAAATAAGGATCTTTTCTATTTTAATTTGTCTAATTTTTTATTTTGTTACATATGATAGAGTAGCTAAAAATAGGGAAATATAATTGAGACTATTAAAGAAATGGTACAAAAAATTTGAGATCCATTCTTTTAATAAAGATAATTTAATTTTTAATTAAAAGAGAGAATTTTTTTATTTTTAGGAATGAGAATATCTCTTTGAAATTTAAATTTATTCTAGTTTTTTATTTTGTTACTAATGAAAAAAATTAGGAAATTTTTTAGAGAATGATGATATATCAAAAAATATAAAAAGAAAAACTAAAATTGCAAAAAATTCTTTATTTTATCATAATTAAATTATTAGTTAAATATACCGAAAATAAGGCATCTAAAGATATGGTAAAAAAAATAACACTAAGTATTAATGTAATATAAGCTAAATATATCAGATCTATTTTATCAAAATTATCAAGATATTTGAATCAATTACGATATTAGTTAAATATAGTAACAAAATTTTGGCTCCAATTCTGTTAAGTTTTTTTTTTTTGGTAAAATTAACAATTAACTCGTAACCTTAACAATTAACCCGTAAGTTTAACAATCTCCCAATACAAACAATAAAAATAATAAAAAATAAAAATAATAAAATAATCATCATCAATCATTTCAACTATCATCTTAGTACATTATTTTTTTGGTAAATGAAAAACTTTTATTCATCTGCCAAAAATATGGAAGTTATGTACATCACTATCTCAACAAAGAGAAAACTCGTTCCTAAACAAAATTACAAAGATATTAACCAATCTTTTTGTTCATCCGTGATGTTGCTATTCAGACATATGGTGAAGATATCAGTTTTGATGATCTTTACCAACTGATCAGGATTTCTGCTCACCTGCTGAAAACATCTCTTGTTCCTCTCCTCCCAAATTATGTACACCGCATCTGCTAGCACCATTCTCTTAACTCTTGTCTTGAATCCCTTCCCTCTCAGTCTTTTGATATACCAATTCATTAGTAAGTTCCAATAACATGTTTGCCAATCAATTCTAAGCCAGTTAATGATGCCCAGCCACACAACCCTGGAAAAATTGCATTCAAAGAATAAATGGTCTCTATTCTCAGAACCTGCACACAGGTAACACTGATTTGAATTGATGACCCCCCTTCTTAACATTCTGTCTTGAGTTAGTAACCTGTTCAGCACCGCCAGCCACAATATAAACGAGTGCCTAGGGTAATTCAAACTTCCCCATACTGTGCTAAACCAGGGAACTTTTGTAGTGGCAGGGGATAATACAGCATATACTGCTGACATCTTGATTTTAGAATTTTTGTAACAACCATTTAGCAGTTTCTTCAGATTGTCTACTCCACCCACTTCATGTAAGGCCTTATCCCTACACTTAAGTATCTGCTTCCACATCCAAGAGTCTTCACTCTTTGCTTTAACATTCCAAACATCACTATGCTTTAAATAATTACCATGGACCCATTTCACCCATAAAGTTTCCTTATTGACATGGATATACCACAAACTCCTCATAGCAGTGGCAAGATTCCAATTAGCTGCAGAATAAACCCCCAGACCACCATGAATTTTTCCACAGCAAACCTTATCCCATGAGACCAACGGAGTTTTTGAAGAGTTTTCAGATTTACCCCACAGGAATTGCCTGCAAGCATCATCAATTTTCTTCACTACTTTAACTGGCAATATAAAATTTGCTGTCCAGTAATTTTGAATACCCAAAATCACACTTTTGATAACCTGAATCCTCCCTGCATATGATAAATTGTTGTGTCTTGACCACTTCTGAAATTGATTTGAAATACTTTCCAGCAAAAGGTTGCAATCCACATGTGTAAGCCTCTTGCAAATGAGAGGTACCCCCAGGTATTTGAATGGAATGGCCCCCTCTGAGAACCCTAGGAAGTCTTTGATCTCTGTCTTAATAGCATCATCAACCCCACCAAAGTAAATTGAGCATTTATCCAAATTAGCTTCTAGACCTGTTGTGTCACTGAATTCCTTAACACATTGATATAGTTTTTGTATGGAATAAAGATCTCCTTTGGCAAAAAGCAACAGGTTATCCGCAAAAATGAGATGAGTAATTTTGAGTTTACCACACTTTGGGTGATACTTAAACAACATGTCCTTTCTTAAAAGCTCCAGTCTCCTTGATAAGAATTCCATCCCAAGAATAAAAAGATAAGGTGATAGGGGATCACCCTGCCTTAAACCCCTCTTTCCTTCAAAATAGCCATGAAGAGATCCATTAAGTGAGATAGAGAATTTTGGTGAAGTGATACAAGCCATAATCCAGTTGATCATCTCCTTTGGAAATTTCAGCCCTTCAAGCATCATTTTAATAAAGTCCCAGCTTATTGTATCAAATGCTTTCTTGATATCAATACTCAACATGATTCTAGGAGATATGTTCCTTCTACTATAGCTTTTTGCTAGCTCATGAGCCATGGCAATATTACTTGTAATCTGTCTATTTTTGACAAAAGCACTCTGTGCTTCATTCACAATGCTCCCCATGATTGGCTTAATCCTATTTGCTAGAATTTTTGAAATGATCTTGTAAATGCAGTTGCAGCAGGATATGGGCCTGAAATCAGCTGGGGTGACTGGACAGTGTTTCTTTGGCACCAGTGTAATGGCAGTTGAGTTAATCATACCCAGTAATTTTCCATTCTTAAAAAACTCTTCAATAGCAAGTGTTACCTCCTCCCCTATCACAGACCAGGCAGATTTATAAAAAGCAAAACCATATCCATCTGGGCCAGGTGCCTTGTTTTCATCCATTGAAAAAACAATATTCTTTATCTCATCTTTAGAAACAGGTCTTGAAAGAGAGTTAGCTTGAATCTCATTTAAACAGGGTCCAGCTTGTATAATATGTATATCAGGTGCTGTAGTGAATGGAGCAGTCCCCAAAAGGCCTTTGAAAAATTCCACCATTTCATTTGCTATCTCCTTTTGATCAGTGAGTCTTTGTCCAAGGTTGTTGTAAAGAACCAAAACCCTGTTATGATGCCTGTTTGCTTTGATTCTGGAGTGGAAAAAATTTGTGCACCTATCTCCTTGCATACTCCAAATAATCCTAGCTTTTTGCTGCAGAAAAAAAATTTCACATTCTAGGAGTTTGTGTCCCTAAAAGGCCCTTGAAAAAATCCACCATTTCATTTGCTATCTCCTTTTGATCAGTGAGTCTTTGTCCAAGGTTGTTGTAAAGAACCAAAACCCTGTTATGATGCCTGTTTGCTTTGATTCTGGAGTGGAAAAAATTTGTGCACCTATCTCCTTGCATACTCCAAATAATCCTAGCTTTTTGCTGCAGAAAAGAAATTTCACATTCTAGGAGTTTGTTGTAGCTTGTTATACTCTCCTTTTCCTTTAAAATATAATCTGAATTGAGAGGATCTAATTGCAGATTATTTTGAGCCTCATCAAGAGCAATTTTTGCTCTAATAACTTGCTCACTGATATTACTATAGTGGTTCTTGTTTAATTCCTTAAGGGCACCTCTCATCATTTTGAGTTTCATGCAGACTGAGAACATTCTGTATCCCTGTACTTTAGTTTGCCAGATAGCAGAGACTGTTGGAATGAAGCTAACATGCTTAGACCACATTTTAAAGAACCTGAAAGGTTTTTTCCCCATTGAACATTCCTGGAACAGAGATACCATGGCAGGAGAATGATCTGAAAAATAAGGAAGTAAGAATTCCACCTGACTGACATTGTACATGTTAAGCCTTGCATCATTCACCAGGGCCCTATCCAGCCTGCTCCACACTCTAGTATCATGATCCTGCTTATTATTCCAAGTGTAAAAACATCCAGTTGTTTTTAGATGATTAAGGTGACAGTCTTCAATAAAACCCCTGAAATCCCTGGTTTCAGCCTCAGTAACAGCTACACCTCCAAGCTTTTCTTCACCTTTAATTACAGTGTTAAAATCACCACATAAGATCCATGGTTCATACCCCATTGACTGCTGGATAGACTTCAGTTCATTCCATAAATCCTTCCTAGCTTCCATTTGATTAAATCCATAGACAGAAGTAACCATACATTCTGTTCTTCCATCAACTGATACCATTTTACATGTGATACACTGGTCTGATATGGAGCTAATCTGAATATCAAGAATATTTGGATCCCACATAATCATGATCCTTGCTTTTCTTTGATTACTAGCATTAGAGACACAATTCCAATTTCCAGCTATTTTTTTTGCTGCTTGCTGGATCTTATTTTCTTTTATTTTTGTTTCAAGAAGAGCTACATATGAAAGATGGTATTGAGATATGAAATTTCTAACCATATGCTGTTTAGAGGATTTGTTCAATCCTCTAACATTCCAGAAGGATATATTCATCTAAGCTCCCCCCCTCTATCTATTGTAGAGGGGTCAATATCCAAAATATCCAGAAATGTAAAAGAATTTCCAGGAATGATTTTACTCCTAAAACCTTTTTGAACTTGAGTCCAGGGTTTAGTTCCTTGAGTATCAGCACCAATAACATCAGTATTTTTCTCCTTTATCTCATGCACATCATAATACTTTGCTTTCAGCCCAGGACCTGATGTAGCAGCAATCCCACTTCCATTATCACCACCTGTATCAGAAACATGCACATCATTATACATTGCTTTCAGCCCAAAATCTGATGTAACAGCAATCCCACTTCCATTATCACCACCTGTATCAGAAACATGCACAGCAATTTTCCTACTGTTCCCCTCCATATTACTGCTCTCTTGTCTTGTAATATCCAAATTAATGTTAACATTTGATATCATAGGATTATCATTCTCAATTTTTTTTTTCCTTCCTGATATCACCTGATAATGGATTCTGGCCTTGTTTGGGAACCCATCTTTGAGTTTTAATCTGCCTTCTACAGTTTTTGATATCATGACCAATCATCTTACATACTTCACACCATTTAGGTTTGAATTCATAAATCACCTTCTGAGTGTATTCCTTCCCTTTTGGATCTAGAATATTGATCTTGTCTGGAAGGGAGGATGGCAATTTGACCTCTACTAACACCCTCGCATAAGCCAGCCTCTGCCTGTTTGCAGTCAGTCTATCTGTAGCTATTGGACAACCTATAGCACTTGCAATTTTTCAAATACCTTTGGCATTCCATAGATTGAGTCTCAGAGAGGGAAACTGAATCCACATAGGGTACACATTGTCATTTATCCTCTCAATATCTTCTTCATTTGTCCATTGTTTTAATAACAAAGGTCTTGATCCAAAGAACCAATGGCCCTTACATAAGATCTCATTCATATCATCAGTGTTTTTGAATTTGATCAGAAAAAGTCCAGGCTTGAGAAGGCATACTTCTGGCATAAATTTCCTCCATGTTCTTTGCACATAATTCTCCATAGCCTTGAACTTAACATTCAATCCCATAACTTGCCCTATTAGTGAAGATTGCCATATTAATATATCTTCATTCCATTCATCATCATCAAAAGATATTGTGTCTTTGTTTTCAGATGGAATATAGTTCAAATTCATCCCATACTCTATCTTTCTGTAATCAGAAAACAGACTAGCCCAACTTTTATCCAATTTTTCAACAGATCCATTTGAATCAGTTAAAGTTTCAACAGGTTCTCTAACAATCGGAGCACAATTTCTTCCAGCACTCAATGGAACAGTGTTTCCAGTTAAATTTTCATCAGAATGTTCTATAGAAATTGGGGAACCATTCTTTACAGACAATAGAACAGTATTTTTGCCTTTTTCCAGAACAGGACTCCCAGATTTTTCCAAATTCAACCGAAGATCTTGATTTAAAGATGAATCTAGTATATCTTTACTTGAATCCAGCTCATCTGCCCAAGATTTGATAGATCTACTAGAAACTGCTGACTTATTAAACTCAAGATTTCCATTAGATCCAGAAGGAAGATTCTTACCAAGAACAAGACCACCAGTACTCCGATCGATCTGCCGACCAGAATTTTGAATAATCTGACGATCCAAAACAAAATCGAACTCCAAATTCCCCGAATTCAGCACCTCTGCCATGGATTTAGACTTTCTCGCCCCCCTTGGCCCAGTAGATCCCATTTCAATGGACTCTACATCATCTTCTTCGCTTAGAATATCAGATAGGCCATCAGGAGCTGTAGTACTCAGCTCAGGAGCTCTCAGACCTATCTCCAGGATCTTTTTACCACTTCCTTTCTTCTTCCTCACCATCAGAAACCTCAATTTTTCACAGAGTTTCTCGGCGGGGGCGTACGATAGCAAAGCGAAAATCGCCCGCTATCATACACCATACAGACCGCCCCTTTCTTCAAAGTGTTTTTTTAAGACTAAATGGCGGGTAATTTTATCCTTGTACAACTTTTGCACAGTGTAGAGCCCATTTTCCTTTGGCTAGACCTAGAGATCCTGGTTGTACAAACTCTACAATTTGGTTACGTGTATCCATAGCATGTACAACCCCTATATTTTGATTATGTGCATCAATAACATCGCTTTGTGAATTATATATGCTCGGGGAAAGCGGATATGAAGTGATAGTTTAATTTACTAAATTAGTTGTTAAGATATAACTATATTGTTAGATTGAAAGATGGGCCTTACTGCTCAATGTAATTTCATATGAAAAGCATTATTATATTTCTGAGGCACAAAAGTATAACTTATGGCCCACGAAATCTTTGCATGCCACTTTTATAGGATGTGACCGTTCCACACCAGCCCATCAGAGATAGGCTTATAAATAATATAACCTCCAGTATGCTAATTTGGGCCGAGGTGATTTTAAGACTAAGCTCAGACATGAGCAGCATCGTGCTTTTTCCCCTTAACACAAAATTAATAGTATTGTTGGCCGTATTCAAGTATAGTTATATTGTGGAGAGTCTTTATAAGCAAAGAATGACTAGAATATGGGCCGAATTTAGTCCCTCACTATTGGTTCATACCGTCTCATTGGAATAGCTGTAATAAAAAATTTTCTGTTCTTTTAACTAAATGAATATACATTACATAAGCTCATTGAGTGAATGGACTATATTGTCGATTACAGCAGGATTGAGCCTTGATTAGTGAAGGCTGGGTCACGGAGATCAGGCATACATATATAGAGTGAAATTGGACACTTTGCTGACAACTCTATGCAAGATTGGCAAGGAATCCCATTATGAGATTATAGGCCTGTCAAGGCCTCTTCTCTACCCAAAAAAAAAAAAAAAAATTACAGCACCATTGAAAAAAATATGTATTGTTTCGTGCACTTACCTATTTATTCTCTCTCGATTCCATTATGGTCGAAAAATAAGATCTTTTTTTTTCCTTTTTGAATTGTATATTTTTTCAAAAAAATAAAATATTGATAAGAAACTGGTAGATCGTTGTAACTACGAAAATGGGTCTTTATTGATTTGTTTGCGAAGAAAAGTAAGTTTTTCTGATTTACTAATTCATTAAATTGCTTTTTGCATCGGTTGGACTTTCCAATTAGCCTCAAACAATTAACCAAAAGAACTAGTCGGGCCTTCACGTTTGAAACGTTGTTGCGTTGGATTATCTTCAAGCTTCATTCTGGCACTTGCAACGGGTAAAATCCTAAGGCAATCGGGAGATAAACTAGTTTCCTTCTAAACTAGTTTAAAAATAAACTAGGGCGGAAGGTGGATCAAAAAAGAACTAGTATAAGCCCAAAATTTTTGTCTAGAAATATTAATTTGAATCTTTGCTAATAGTTTCAAAAAAAAATTAAAAAAAAAAGTCTTTGCTAAACTGGGAACATCCCTTTCAACTAGTGTTATATCCGTGTTGTTTCTATTTGGTCCTGTTTAATGAGTTCGCTAAATACTACCTAATTTTTTATTATTGTTTTTTGGTTAGAATATAAAAGGCTAAGTTATTAGGGAGCAAAGCTTACAAGGAAAACTAATGAAGATAATCTAGAACTTAAGAAAATATTTCCATATTTAGGTTAGGGTGTATTTGGCAACCCATCCAAAATCATGTTAGGATCAATCCTGACCTAGATCTACATTAGGCTCGGGTGGTCCAAATTATAATTGATTTAGTTGTCAAAAATTGGCCTATGAAAACTAAACCACTTCTAGCCTAAATTTTTTTTTTGCCAAAACATAAAAACAGTGAAAATTGGACCAGGTTTGGTCATGACTAGATTTAAAGGATCGCCAAACACACTCTTATGTTTGATCTAAGAAAGAGATGCACTTCGGCCACAATTTAATAAAAAAAAAAAATACTTACTTCTGTTATATGCCTGAAAGTCAAGATATAAAAATCTAATTGATTCATGACTAAATTATTGAAATGTTTTACGGGATCAAATATTGATGGGAAAATTAAGGGTAACTTTTTTTCCCTATGAGGTTGTATTTAGATTTTTCATGTACTTAGAAAATGCAAATTATGTAATGCTTCTCTAGATCCTTAGACAAAGAGATCTTAGGCGTGAAGATGATTGACAGTTTATGCTCTGATTTTCTTTGGAACCATAAAATGCATTTGGTTTCATGGGAGGTGATCTGCAATGATAAAAAACATGGTGGTCTTGGTGTCTTCTCAGCAAAATACTAGAACTTTACAGCTTGCTATTAAGCTTTTATGGATTACTCATCTAAAGAAGGATCTTCTTTGGATAAAATGGGTTCATGGAAACTATTTGCTCATTGATGTCGAAGCAATGGTGAATAATTCATGGATGTCGAAGCAACTTCTAAAAGTGAGAGATATGCTCATTGGAAAATTTGGAAGTATGGCTAATCTTCAAAGTACTATCAGCAGGTGTTGCTCTGGGGATAAAGTTCAAATTTCTTCTATCTACAAGGAGCTGATTCATCAAGCTCCTCAGGTGTCTTGGTCGGATACAGTCTGGGGTGGTTGGCACTATCCTAAACATTCTTTTATCATATGGATGGCTTCACTCAAGACTGTTAACTCAAGATAGGTTATGCCGCATGAGAATACTTGACACAAACCTTTGTGTCTTGTGTTCTAATCAACAGGAAGAAACCTGTTGCCATCTTCTTTTTGAATGTTACATTCTGCAATGGTGTGGAATAATGTGATGAATTGGCTGAATTATAACCGGAGATCGTGCAATTGGGAGCATATTGTTGACTGGTATAGTTTAAGGCTTAAAGGAGTTGGTTTTATAAAGAAATTGAAGAGATTGGCTTTGTCTGTGACAGTATACACATTGTGGCAAGAAAGAAATTTGCGTATCTTCCAGCATAAGAAGCCAAAATCCCTGAGGTATTATTCCGGAGCATAAAGATTATCATCTTCTCAAAAGTTTTGAATGATAATATTCCTTCTTGCATAAGAGAAAAATTGAACAATTGTAATTCTCTTTGATAGTTGTATAGTTGTATCCCAGACTAGGTTCAGGCTGATTTGATGTACTTATATTTCACATTTGGGTGATGAATAAAAGTTTAATTCATTGAAAAAAAAGATCCTCATGTATTTCTAGAATAATGATAGTATATATGTAGTCAAACGAAAAAACAGTTGTCATTAATTTTCTAACGGGAGAAGCAGTATAATCCCGTGATTAAGAGCGTGAGTAAAGGAGTTTTTTGCCGACAACAAAGACTACAGACTCGATCATATGCTAAATAAATGCAGTCTTTAGAAAAACTGGGGAGAGTTTGGAAATGGACACTGTAGTTCAATTAATTGCATGGACAAAGAATCAGAATAAAGGGTTGCATTAAACTTTGATTTCTTTCCAACCAAGATAAAATTGACATGTACCGAACATGGTTGCTTCCAACTTTGCTGTGATGATACTGATGTCAAATCTTTTCAAAGTTGGATTAGTGCCATTATTGCAGTTGATAATATCTTGATTGGTTTGGATTAAGATTGACTGTTATTATTCACAAAAGATAGTTATAATTACAACAGTAATTGTTAGTATCTGTTACGAGGGTAAAATTATGACCCTCAACTCTCACTATAATTTCGAGGTTTTGGGTGGTTTTTGTCAGCTCCATGAAAACAGGCCAAAATAAACCAAAAAACTTCCTTTATTCGGGCCTAGTTTTTGGACCAAGATGGTACGTATCCACTAAAATTACGTTCGTAAAGTTGTTAAAAACAACTTCAGTGTAGTAGAATGAACCTTTAATATGCCATTCAATCATGTCAAATTTAATACCTTTGTCTGAGTTCATGGCTTTTTTGGGTTCAAGAAACATGACGCTCAATCTATTGATGCATGACAAGAATATAAAATTATATCACCATCAATTCTCAGTATAACTTTAGAGCTTCGATGTAACAAAAGAAACTTTTAATATATTGATTATGTTAGGATTTTGTCTTTGATTCTTTGTATAAGTTCATGAGAATTAGATATGGTTAGAGATCTATCATGATTAGGAGATTGAGTCTCATCATGATTAGGAGTTTAAATTCTATTATAATTAGGAAGTTAGGGTAGAGATAGAGTTTTGGTTTTCCTATATATATTCTTCTATTGTTGGAGGAAAAACCAAGCAGATGAGAGAGAGCCAATATTCTTATAATCTAGGGTTAGCAGAGGGCATAACCTGATTCAAAAATATTGTGCAAGAGGCGAGGGTTTCGTAGTCTTTGTCCGTGCAAAAGATTATATTATTGGGAGAGAGTACGTTTCACAGTCTTTGTTCGTTCCAAAGATTGTAAGGAGAGGACCTTGGAGAGAATATGAGAGTTGATTATGTAAGTGAGGTTGAGAGATTGACAGACGAGAGTTGAGTGGTTACTCTTGTAGTTCTCTCTGATACATAGTGAATTTCTCATATTGTTGCCTTGTGGATGTAAGTCGAAGTTAGTCGACCGAACCATGTAAATCTCGGTGTTCTTTCTTCCTGATTGTGGTGTTTTCTATTTTGTTGATTGCGAGTTGACTTCGGAATTGCGTAGATCGTAGTAGGTGTGGAGACTAAAAATCCCTAACAAGTAGTATCAGAGCGGCGATGATGGATCCGGGAGCGTGTTCGCAAGACAGACATTATACAAAAGTGAAGATCAATGGTGTTACAAGAATCAAGACGAAGAAAAAGAAAAAGGAAAAAAAGAAGATATTGTAGCACGGTAATACTGTAGCAAAGAGAATACAGTTGACTGTAGGCTGTCTAAAAATCACAATAGATAGCTTATTCAAACAAGCTCCGACAACGGAGGTCACAA
>NC_033800.1:11256775-11272041 GCF_001876935.1 Asparagus officinalis | reverse complement strand
ACCTAGACGGATTGTAGACCAACCTAGACGGAAATTTCCGTCTAGGTTGGTCGTTTTTCTACTAGTGAGAAAATAGTACGGCAACCACGCACACAAATATTTTCTCTGAATATCCAAGAAATGCCTGGTTAGTGACAGAAATGAATGAGAGAGGTAGCGAGAACAAGAAAGCAGATGAACCGTCGAAAGAGTTTTAACTCTCTTAAACATAACTTTTCGACTTTATGCAAACTCATAGATCCTGAAAGTACAGGCATATAGTGGAGTTTGAGTTAGCCATCACGGACCTAAACTACACTGGTTGCTCTCAAACAAAGGAAACCACCACCATACTTTTCTGACCATAAAGCATACTGACACACATCTCATACTTTAAACAAAGAAATGAGATCGAAACTTTACACTGACAGCTAGCTGACTGGAAACTGAAGAAATTATTTCATCTTACTTTCTAAAGCCAGAAAATAATGAAGATCACAACCAAAGTCTTTTTAATCCAAGATGAAGACGATCTCTTTGGTAGGGGTGTGCAACGGTCGGCTCGGTTCGGTTTTTGCCAAAATTTGAACAACCGAACCGAACCGCATATTATTCAAAACCGAACCGAACTGTTGCAAGTCGGTTCGGTGCAGTCCTGTTCGGTTTGTTCGGTTCTAATTTCATCAAACTTCTTATCAAACAACAAACTGTGTTAAAGAAAAAAAAGATATCAACAAAGTAGGAGATTATGAAGCATTAAACATTAATATAATGATATTGTTTTCAACCTATAATGATTCAAAAAATGAGTTTAAGGTTTGAATCTTTGACTCTTTGGAGACGGGTCGGGTAACGTTTGAGATCAGGATAGGTAGTATTGCACTATATTCGGTCGGTTCGGGTCGGTTCAGGTTGAAAAGTTTTCAAACCGACCCGAACCGCTCGACTTATAAAACCGATTTTTTCGGGTCGGTTCGGATCGGTTTTTTCGGTTTGGACCGAACCATGCTCAGCCCTACTCTTTGGGATGAACTCATTAAAAAAACACAGAATTAAGGAATGCCATAGAACACACTTAATTAGTTTAATTATTTCTCCATCTCATTGTAACCCACCACGGCGAAAACGAAAGGCAACCAACTCTTCGCTAAATGTCCTTTTACTGACGACTCAAGAAAGAGGAGGATTCCACATCAGAAACACTTGCGGCTAGGCATTCGACAACACACGAATAATAAGGCTGAAAAAGAAATAATGAAGCAATAAAGAAGCGTGTGCTTAGTTGTGGTAGTAGTTTGGATGCGACTCCTGCGTCTCATGCTACAAAAAGAGCAAGCATTCAACCAATTTTTTTACAGGTTTTTCTGTTTCTAAGATACAAACAAAACTAGAGAAGTGTGTTAGAGATGGAGATACATTGAATGCGGACACAGTTTTAAAAGTTTGGATGACTCAGGAGTGCTCAATAAGTCATCCAGCAACAACCAAAATGCTTCGGTGATTGCCAAGCATACGCACATATTAAGATAAAGCTTGTCAAGGTCCCTTCTATTATTGATTATGGTATCTCCAACATTAAGGAAACCTTGTCGGTTTGGCTAAGCTAAAGTTTTACCAATTTGGGTTTCACTCCCGCAGCTTGATGAGAGTAGTGAAATCAGTATACGTTGTTGATACTTTTACAGCTTAGAAGATAATATGAAGTTCAAGTGTAACGTGCAAGGTTGTAACCCGTAAAAATCATCACTCGTCGAGAAATATCAAGTGTCTGCAATGCACTCCAGTCACGTCTCACCGCAACAATAATGATAGGCAAGAAAGAAAAGAAAAGAAAAATCATTGCTCTCTCTCTCTATATTATGTCATAAAATTATTTCTATACATGAAATTTCACATCCCATGAGTTTTCAGTTCATCAACAGCGGAATAAATGCAGGAAAAAAAGGGAGATACATGTGTATGAATTATTTTAGCACATCAAATTCATTAGAGGTAGAAGTCACAACAAGCATTGGGATCACAGTGAGAGCTTTTACTGACTTCCTTCCTTAAAAGTTATTAGTCAAGGTATTGAACAAATTATAAGGAATAACTTCAGGCTGAGTAAGAACTTAAAAGGACAGAGCAACAAAGAAAAAGCACAATAATTCCTGACTTCATTAAATTCATTTTTGTTATATATAGATGTATCCAACAATAGGCACACAAGAACTGTTCAGAAGATAGGCCAGAAATAGAAGACAGTTCTATTATGGCCAATCATACTAGAATAACCCAAATACAAGTGGATCAAGACAACCAAAGCATTCACAAATCCCTTTCCCCTACATCTTTAATTCTGAGTGGCTTGCAAACTTGACCAATGCAATGAGAGGAATAAGCTTATAAAATAGAAACATGAAGCGCCCCCACACACCCACACAAAAATATCTTTAAAACCATGATATCTGTAAAAATAGAAGAATTGCCAGAAATATTCAATCCATCACTTAAGTATGGTACTTTTAGTTTATTTCGAAAATATGAGCTTAATGAAGTTATAGATGAAAAAAAAAAACAAATCAGACCACAAGAGATTCAAACTGTGAATATAATGGAGAATAACCCCAAATAAATTAGCATGTAGGCAATTAATACAAAGTTGTACTGTCAATATCAGAAGGGTAATCGTCTAAAGAGTCTTAACATGCTAGTACTTTCGGAAGGTGAGGTTAAGACGACCAGGCCTTAGATTGCTATCCTCAACAAGGCGCTTTGGAGCAGTGTTTTGATTAATGCTTGGAACTCCATGGAATATCCACCTTGATTTACCACCAAATATCAAAACATCACCAGATTCAAGCAACACCCTTTTAGCCTTATCTTCATCTCTTACATCTCCATATAAGAACTCTGCAGAGTCACCGATAGAGAAAGAAACAACAGGTAGTCCTTTCTGAAGGCTCTCTTCACTCTCATCCCTGTCCTGCATGAGCACCAAAAATCATAGTATTAATTGATACACTGAATTATATAAGGGAAAAAATAGCATGAACTATATGAATGTAAACAATTTAAAAAAGGACTGGAAATTTTTACTTGATGGAGGCCAAGTCTTCCATCGTTATTGTAGAAGTTGACAATGCAGAGGTCAGGTGACATCCATGGAAGTTCTTCTTCAACAATAGTCTTGCTATTCTTTTGCTTTATTACATCATAAGAAGCTCTAAGAGCTTCCTCAACAATTTTTGTAAATTCTTCTGGGATTCTAGGAGGTGTAGCTCCATCAGTTGGGCGCTTGTCATCATATTTTCTTGATTCCGGATCCCAATTTTTACCAAGACACATCATCTGCAGACGTAACTTTGCACCATCTCCATAACCCGGTCTATAAAATCCTCCTAAGCCAATACCAAGCTCTCGACATTTCTTAACAATCATGACCTATAATGCGGAAGGAACAAAGGTTACACAAGTTGCAAAAGAATTTAAGACAAAATAATAAACAATAACAGTTAATCTATCTTGAAAAACAATCATTTATAAGCTTAATTATGAGAGCCACTCCTCTAGAAGGTAACGTGATCAACAGTGATGATTTGAATCAATATGCTTGGTTATTGGAGTGCATTTCGCTCTCAAACCCAAGGGAATGCACCAACTTTTCAACCAAGTATAATGCAATG
Organism: Asparagus officinalis; assembly: GCF_001876935.1. Classification (NCBI taxonomy): domain Eukaryota; kingdom Viridiplantae; phylum Streptophyta; class Magnoliopsida; order Asparagales; family Asparagaceae; genus Asparagus; species Asparagus officinalis. The sequence continues at coordinate 11,268,397 of NC_033800.1, read as the reverse complement.
CAAAATCTTAAATGTGATACACTAAAATGAAAGTAGTTATTTCCTATAAACATGACATTATCAGAGAGGAAATGTTATACCAAAACAAAAGGCTAACAGTTTTCAACATTAGCCATGAAGACACTAACACATGTCAAACTCAAATGTATTCTAATAATACATTAACAAGATGAAGTACCAAATTATTTGAGAGTGCCTTCCAATATTCAAGATACAAAAACACTGTTTGCTTGGACTTGAAAGAAAATAGGCGAGTACCTCACATTTATTAATTTGTATTCAACACTGATACATGATATAAGAGTAAAAGATAAACAAGATTAAGTCAGTTCAAGTTCTATAGAAAAGGAAAAAATATGCACAAATTGACTGAAATTGAACTTCAAACCTGATTATCGTGGCTTATATACTTCTTTAGCAAAACCATTCCAGGTCTAACATATTCATGCTGAGGACCACCCTTCGAGCATTGAGCTTCCTTTCTTTTTTCTCTATTTATTTCAAGTAGAGATTTCTGTAATTTCACACCAACAGCACTTGGTTTTCTGCAGATATCAAACACCTTTTGCTCAGGATCACCTCCAGAACTTCCTGCACTATTTTTACTAGTTGACCTATCTGGAGAAATTTTTTGCCTCTGAGGTCCAATGTTTTGTGCAGATTTACTAATAGGACCAACAATAGGGGAAACAGAGCGTTCGCCATATATTGATGAGTTGCCAGCAGATACCTATGAATCCAATCCAAGTAAGTTAAGCATATCAAATTTTCCACATAACGTCCAAAATATAGTTTCAACTATATATCATGAGTCACAAATAAGTGAAATTTAAATAAAAATTAGATAGCATTGAAATTTCGCATAGACAACCAAAATATATCATATCAAGGAAATTTAACAATAGAAATCGAAGTAACGTATCAAATTTATGGCACAACAACCCAAAATGAAAAATGAATATCATCTAAAAGGTGTCAATTTTCATAATAATACACCACAAATAAAACAAACATTAGCTTTAATTGCTTCGTTTGGATACCATAGTGTTTTCCTTGTTGTGTTTTCGTAAAAAAACACCATGGTGTTGTGTTTTCTCTTAAAATGTTTTCAAAACACCATGTTAAGTATTTTTAATCAACACTAGTTTGACCCATTATAACATTAGTATTAAACATATTATTAATATATTATATATTAATTATAATAAAATATATTGTAAAATGTTATAATATTTAGTTTACATTATTATAGTATTATAAGTATTAAATGTAATGCAATATAATATTGTATAATGTATTATAATATTATATTGTACTTTAATGAGTTATATTATATTATAATTATTACATATTATTTTCAAATAATTATATATCTAATTATTTTGGTATATCAATTTGTTATTGTTGTATATTATATTAATATTTTTATAATAATGTTATTTTATTATTAATATAATATATTATTATTATTATTATAATATAATAGTATACTATTATTCATATAATATAATATTTTTAATAATGTTAATATCATGTTATTACTAGTATGTTATTAATAAATTAATATATTATAAATATTTTAACATTATATAATATATTATAAGTTTTTAATATGTTAGAGTTTATTAATAGTACTTTAATAATATATATAGTATTTATGATATAAATAAAATTATTATATTATGAATATATTATTTTTACATTAACATTTGTACAATAAATTATTTTATTATTAAAATTATTTTACTTTATAATAAATTATATTATTTATTACATAATATATTAATTTTTATATATTATATTACATTTACTATACAATATGTTATTATATTATGTTATTATTATATATTGTTATGTTATTTATTAAAATGTTACTCTAATATAATATTTTATAATTATTAATTTATTATAATTTATTTATTAAAAATTTAATAATATTATAGCAATTAGACTCAGGCTTATTGAGGCGCGCGGCCCGGTATTATTTTTACATTAACATTTGTTAACAATAAATTATTTTATTATTAAAAATTATTTTACTTTATAATAAATTATATTATTTATTACATAATATATTAATATTTTATATTATATTACATTTACTATACAATATGTTATTATATTATTGTTATTATTATATTGTTATGTTATTATTAAATATGTTACTCTAATATAATATTTTATAATTATTAAATTATTATAATTTATTTTATTAAAAAATTTAATAATATTATAGCAATTAAGACTCAGGCTTATTGAGGCGCGCGCACCCGGGCCGCGAGGCGCTTCGGCCTGGGGAAAATGCGCCCGCACGTGAGGGGGGCGGTGCACGCAGCGAGGCGCGCGCCTTGCGTGCGCCTCGCACGCGCCTCACGTGCGCCTCGCCACCTGCGTTTATTAACATACTTTTTCTTCTATTTTTTTTAAATAATTTACATAATTACATATTTATATCATGTAATATACTCTTTCTTACTAGTTGCTAATCTATTTTTATCTTTTCATGTTTAACCTATAAAAAGAAAATAATAATTAGTAATTTAGTATACTTGTTTGCTAATTGTAACTTACTTCTCTAATTAGCATGCTAACTAGCAAATTATGAACATGTAAATATGTAATTGTTACATTCATTCTTCATCTTTTCATGCTAAGTAGCAAATATCAATTAAGAATACTAACTAGAAAATTATGAATAATTATGTTTGTTAATTATATTTCTTAGTCTTTTTATGTGACAATTTATAAACATATGCTCATAATTGTTAATCACTTAATTTGATGATTTAAATACATGTTTCTTGTATCTTTTTTGTTACTTTAAAAATTCAGTTAGCATAATTTGATGATTTAAGTTGATATTCTCATCATTTTGGATGTAGGTAACTAATATGTTGCTTATATATTTTTGTCTTATGATGTTGGCAAATATTAGTTTGAGTTATGCGCCTCAATTAGTGAGGCGCGCGCCTCATTGTGCGCCTTGAGCATGGTGCGCGTAAGGGACTTTTACGCCCCACTTTGCGCCTTGCGCCTCGATAACACTGATTAGACTATTATATAATATATTATTATATCATTATTATATTATTATTTATTATCAATAAATTTTTTATTATTTTTTATTACTTTATTTATATTTTATTATTATTTATTTATTATATAATACTTTATTAACATATTAAATATTGGTATTTAATATGTTATTATATTATTATATAAGATATTTTATTTATTATATTTTTATATATTTAATAAATATTACTAATATATTAAATTAACTATAATATAGTATAGTATAGTATAATATAATAAGCATGTTGATAATAACTCTATATTAATTACATTTAATATATTATATTAGATATTATATTAACACGTTCTCAAACTCAAAACCAAAACACCAAACTTAAAACACCTAAAATGTGTTTTGAAATAAGTGCTGTGTTTTTTGTTTGATGATGGTTTAGCTCAAAAAACATCATGGTTTCCAAACGCATGGTGTTTTGTTTTTGGCAAAAACACCATGGAAACAACTAAAACACCATGGTATCCAAACGGAGCTAAAATTTTAACTTTTTCATATAGAAAACCAGAATATGAGATATCTGATATATATAGAGCATTGGGAGAAAACTAGATGATTCTCTTCATTATTTTGAGGTGTTTATCAAAAGTATAAGGGAGTAGTTCTAGTATCACAAACAAATTTTGGGACTAAAAGAATTAGACTACAAATGAACATATTTAGTATGTTTTACACCCCCATCAAACTGTACGTGGGTCTACCGAAGGCAGATAGCCAAGAAGAAATAGATTTCGTTGCAGAGAGCCTTGGTGAATAGATCTGCGAGCTAGAGACTGATGTTCACGTAGGGAAGGGTGATAGTGCCAACAAGTCCTGACGAGTGAAGTGACAATCTATCTTGATGCTCTTCGTTCATTCGCGAAATACAGGATCACTAGCAATTTTAGTGGTTGGTGTGTCGAGATAGAGAAATATGAGATCAATGGTGTTGGATGGTGGTGAAAGTACAGGGGAAGACATCAGAGCATAATAGGGGGGACATGGTAGACATGGGTGCGGAGAATATGTTCATAGTAACACCCGGAGGTTTGATGGGTGGCTCAGACTATATTGAGGTGTTATACACAAGTATAAGGAAGTTGTTCCAGTATCCCTAGCAATGTGGGACTAAAAGTATAGAATACAGATGTACATATCTATTATGTTCAACAACAACAAGGTAAGAAATGGTAGAAAATCCAACTAATATCTCGCTGGTCAGGCTTCATATAAGGTACGACAATAAATAGGACAAATTTTCAAAACCGACCACTTTGGGATTTTAATTGCAAAAAACGACCCATTTCAATATTATTTATAAAAACCGACCCAGTTGGTTGAAACTGGGTCGGTTTTTAAAAAAAAAATTCCCAAACTTCACGGGAGTTCAACTCCCGTGAAGTTTCCCAAAAAAAATTACAAAAACCGACCTGTTTTCAGCCCCTGCCTGAAAACAGGTCGGTTTTTGTAAATATTTTCAAAACCGGTCGTTTTTTGCAATTAAAAACCCAAAAGGGTCGGTTTTGAAAATTTGTCCACAATAAATACGCTTAAAAACGTATGTCATTGTTGCAGCACCTCATAGGTAAAACTAACTCAACCTCAATTTTGTCCTCGTCTCTAAATCATGCACTAGCAACTATCTCAATCAAATGTAAAACACCCCCAACCTGAAGCACATATCCAAAAATAAATAAAATTGGCAAGTGGGTGTTGTTGAAAGTCATCAAAATTAACCTAACATCACAAACAGAACCATTTTTGTAAGTGGTTACTGCTGACAAAAGATGTCAAGATTACAAAGGACTCATTGTGGCATTTCATCGAACAGAAAGCAAGCAAGCTTAAAACAAACTCACCGATCCGCGCCCGTAAGAAGAACCAAGCTTGTTCGATTTCGAATCCGGCGGCTTGAATCCCCTCATCTCTTTCGATGAGGAAAAGGGGCGACGATAACGGCGATAAAAAGGGGAAGAAAATGAGAGTGCAGCCTTGTGAAATAAGCGGAGACGAAGAAGACAGAGCATGCGAAAGGGAATTTCGAGAATCGATGGGGGTTTTATTGAAGGAGTTATTTTTTGAGAAATTTGAAATGGCGTGAAAGGAACGAAAGGATGGAATAAATTAAAGCGGACCTTCCCTTTCCCGATTCGGATGATTTTTTGAAAAGGACCGGTGATCGAATTGAAGGCTGACGGTCTGACCAAATTAATGGTTATTTTTGTTTTAAAATAATCTTCGCTATAAACGATGGGATTTCTCCTACAACTGAAGAAAAAGAGGAGGAGAAAGCGAGGAAGATTAAACGCGGGATGGAAAATCAATAAATTTGTTTTTAGGGTTAAAAAGGTGAACTAAACCGTCCTTAAGTTGGGTGCTTTTCATATAACCCCTTAAGTTTTAATGTGTCTCAAAAGCCCCTCGAAGTTTTGGTGTTCTATGGAAAACCTCCTTCAATTTTTAACGTTTACGGAAAAACTCCTAAAAACGTAAATTGGAATTTTCATCGGAAAACATAGAGGGTGTTTAGGGCGGCTTATTTTTTGTGTCAAACTAGCGTTTAAGCTAGTTTTTTTCATTTCTACTCGTTTGGTAAAAAATAAAATAAGTTAGCTTATAAGTCACATTTTAAAAAGATGGTGTACCTCAACTTTTAAAAAACTAATTTATAAGCTCACGTAAATAAGCTAGGTTTGACCAAACAAATGACTTACCCAAATAATTTTTATAATATTTTTATCATAAAAGTCAAAAGTCACTAAAAGCTAGTATAACTTATAAGCTTTAGAAAATAAGCCTTTCCAAACACCCTCATAACCCTCTGCGTAGTTTTATTATCCATCTGCAAATTGTGGTTAAAGTTGTTAGGGGGTTGTTATAAAATGTTGAAAGATGAAGGGGGGTTTTCAATTTTCCAACTTTAGGTTGTTTTTTTTTCTTTTTTTATTGCCTGGTTTGGGTGTGTGTGGGTCAGTGGGAGAGAGGGGTTGAAATTAGGATCCTCTACTAATGCATAGTGTTCCTAATATCTCCTAATAAGTAGATCTTAGCTTTTGATTTATCAATCAAATGTCAAGATCTCATCATTATCATCCCCCTACTTTTGCTCATGAGGAAATCATGATCTTTGATTGATAAATTAAAGGCCAATATCTCATGAGGAGATTTTAGGACCCTCCTCATAAGTAGAGGATCCCAATCCGAGGGTTGTTCCTCGTCATTTTGAACAACCTACGCCTTCTCTTTCAATGCTCTCTCTCTCTCTCTCTCTCTCTCAACTAACATTGATTTATAAATAAATAAATAGTAGAACACCTATATACCCAAGCCAAGCACCCATATCATGTAACTCTAATTTCTTTAGTTTAAATAAGGTACAAATTTACTATGCTATCATGATAACTCAAAGTCATAATCATAATAGATTGCAACACCTATGGGATCAAATATGACATTCCAACAAAACAAAACAAAAACAACCATCCGGGTACTGGTTTTTTAACCTCAAATTTTATGGGATCAAATATACCGATGTCGATCAATGTAAGGACAGAGATTTAGATATAAAATTAATTTCAAAAAAATTCACAGAATCAAATAGAAGACAAAACATGGCATCTATTTTCACATATAAAGGTAAAATTTTGTTTACTTCTTACTTTTATCTTGCCTACTTACGAGGTCTTAAATAGTCATTTAAGACCGCCCTTTAATTTGGATTCAAATAGACGTATCAATTTACTTTTAAGGTCCGCTTAGATATTGACGGTCAACAAGACTCTAATATCAGGTACTTTGGTACAGGTTAAAGGTATCTGCCATTACATCAAACCTCAAAGCAGTAGTGATGATTTATGATTATAATTTTATATTCTAACAAATTAGGCAATTGTAGTTAAAACCAATTTGATAGTTTTGTGAGAAATAGATTTGCTGAACCAACGAAAGATCATAGAGAGTTAATCAAGCACAAGATCACTATAAATTACGTCAATAATATGTAATCTTATTCATAGAACACTAATGACCTGAAATAGCCAAATATAACAGGAAAATACAAATTGACACCAGAAATCAAATACAATAAACCTCTAACATAATCAAAGATCTCAATTAATCTTATTCGAGAACGAACCTGAAGTTTTCTAGAAGCCATTGGTTTCCTTTTTCATAAGAAAAATTGCTTCTTTTTCTCTATTTTTGCTGTTAGGCGAGTCAAAAAAATATTAGTAACTGGGAGTCTAACTGCACAATACTACGGACCTGTTTGGATTCGTAGGGGGTGAAGGGAAGTTAAGGGAAACTGAGTGAAGGAAAGGGAAGGGAAAGGAAGGGAAGTGAAGGGAATTCCCTTCCCCTTGGTTACACCCCAATTTGGGGGGTAACAATTTTTATACTATTAGGGGGTGAACCAATGTGAATGGAGGTGAATTAACTTCACCTCCTAAGTGTTCCCAAACAAGGTGAATAGAGGTGAATGGTTCCCCTAACTTCCCTTCACCCTCATTCCCCTCAATCCAAACAAGCCCTACAGGAAGTCTCTATCCGCGACTAAACTCTATTTATAATAGAATTTCCTCGCTTCTCCTTTTCCGACTTGGACAGTAGGAGCGGGGAACGGGTGAATGTGTTGTGGGCTAAAAATTTAGGCCGAGACCTTTTTATTTAGGGCATGTTCGTTTGTTTTCTAAAAACCAAGAAATGGAAATGAAAATGGTGAAAATCTCAAAACTCACCATTTCCTCCATTTCCATCCCTAAAACTCACCCACAACATCCAATAAAATATTATTTTCATCCAACAACTCATCCACATCATCTAATAAAATATGATTTTTATCTAACCACTCATCTATCACATCTAATAAAATGTTATTTTCATCTAACAACTCATACATCACATCTAATAAAATATTATTTTCATCCAAACATCACTCAACTCATCTCTTCTCATCATTTCAAATCACTCACATCATCCAATAAAATATTATAACAATTCACCTCATCTCATTAACATTTTATTTCTTCATTTTCATCCCAAAAAGTTATGAAAACACTTTTCTTAATCTTTCTTCACATCACCCAATAATACAATGACAACTCATCTCATCTCATTTCATTTCTTATTTTTAAGAATGAACCGAACAAAAGAAAACAAGAAACTACAGGAAATAGGTTTCTAATAATCCATTTCCTTTTTTTTTTCGCCAACCGAACACTCCAAAACTAGTTTTCTTAAAAAATCACAAACATCATCCAATAATAAGGTGACAACTAACATCATTTCAATTTCATTTCTTTGATTTTCTTCTTTTTTAGCCAACCAAACACTCCAAAAACAATTCTTCATTTTAATAGTTTTCCATTTCTTTGATTTCCCTCTTTTTTTAGGCAAACGAACAGGCCCTTAAAGGGAATCCTACAAATGTTAGGCTATACATCCCATTGTAAGTTGAGCCTAAGTTGATAATAATGTTGGTCTAGAACGTCTGAACTTGCATTGTCCTTAATTTGTTAATATATTTTCAGAATATCCTTGAGAAAAAGAGGAGAACACACTTTTTATGAGTACTAGTAAGTGGACACGGTGGAATCAACATGTGTTGCATGTGGTTGAATATTATGATTATTTTTTTATTTATTTCTTTACTATAACTTGGTTGTAAAATAGTTTGTATTTACCTTAAATATATTGGAATAATCTTTCATGACCTTTATACTTTTCTCGGCAAAGAACTTTAAATTGTCAAAATGAACTAAATAAGCATTTCGGTTAATAAAATCTTCCAAGGAATAAAAGTATATGACGAGCCATTTATGATACTCAAAAACCTCCTTAATTATTTTAAGGGGCTGTTTGGTTGGGTTGTTTTTGTTTGAAAGTTACTGTAGCTGTTAGGTAGCTGTCAGGTTACAGTAACTTTCACTTGTTTACATTGTTTGGTTGTGCAAAAAAAATAATGATGTGGCAGTTAAAAATCCAATGTGGCAGTTTATGACCATATCTCCTCAAAATATAGTGTTTTTGGGCGAAAGTTACTGTAGTTGTCAGAGTCAGTTTTCAACCTGGTTTCCTGACTACAGTAACTTTCACCTAATGAACCAAACGGGCCCTAAGACCATCTCCAGCAGGAGGTGAAATTTCACCTCCTTCTCTCCTGCCACATCACTTTATTTAATTCAATAATCTTCATTTCCCTATCAACTCTACAGCAGGAGATTTTTCAGAAAGTTTTTTACTTTATTTGGGACCCACCATAAACCACATCACTTCAACATATACCCCACCATATTTATTCATTCTTTTTCCTATTTCATATATATTACTATTTTATTATTATTATTATTAATATAACTCATATATTTATAATTATAATTTATTAATAATTCAATAAATAATATATAATATTTAAATATATATTATTAATTTAATTTTCAATAATATTTTTAAATTAACATAAAATAACACACGGTTTTATTAAGCATACGGAAAACCAAACACACCCAAATTATTGAAAACATTAAAGAAAACACACACTAAATTGGTAAATCTAATCGGAGGTTGTCCCAAACTTCTGCCAAATGTGCTCGATGAGATCCTTCTTCAGCTGAATATGTTGGGTCTTATCTCGTAGTTCCGCTCTAGTCTGATTATTTGCCTCAGATCAGTGTTGAACATGGACTTAAAACTCCAGCAGCACGTCTGTTTGAACATTAAAAATTGGGACAATTCATATGGGAGGGAACATAGCTGCTTTCCGGAACTGGAGGATAACCGTAAGGAAGATAAGGATATTGCATGCCGAAATTTGGTTGCATCATATACGACATTTGAAAATTGGGTTGCATCCCCGTATTTTGAGTATTTTCGGGGCGTTGTATATTTGGATGTTGTGGTTGAGGGAGGGTATTTTGAGGTTGGTTAGGAAAGTTGTAGTTGTAGGAAAAATTAGGATAGTTTTGTGAAGGATCCATGAAGAAACTAGCTTCAAATTGTAGAAAGAAGAAGAATAGGGTGTAGAAACTCAGATTTTTTTTGGTGTCCAAATGACACAAAGTTAGTCTCTATTTATAGAGTTTGAAAAATAAAAATTAATGGTATAAAAATTATAAATTAATTCATTGTATTTATCTCAAAAAATATCAATTAAAAATAAGGAGGAAAAAAATCACGCCCAATCAAAATTTGCCACGCGGCAGCTGGCAAGCTGCGCGCGACAGGTCTCGCGCGTGGCCTTGTCAGAAATACTTGGGGTGAATTTTTCACCCCTTGGCCTTCGTAATTTGATTCACCTTTTCAAAAAAGCCCTGTTACAACCAAATAACTCTTCCAAAAACCCCTGCTGCACATGGTCTAAGAGTAATGCTTGGGTATTCCTAAAAAAATAGGGATTTTTTAAATTTTTTATTTTATTTAATTTAAAGGGTAAAATTGTACTTTCATCGTTATCTTCTTCCTGACCAAAGTAACCACTCCACGCTAAAAAAATTCAGAATCATGTCCGGAGGAAATGGAGATGATGAAGGACAGAGTTAAATTGTAGTGGTTCAATTACTTACTTCGTAGATAGTCTAATTGGGTTAAATGTGATATATAATTTCAAACGGTTTCTAGGGTTTCCAAGAAAAAAGTTCAATTACAAAAATAAACAATGGTGAAGCATCAAATTCAACAGGAAAAGGATCTGGAATTAATGCGCGAAACGGAGTTTGTCACGGCCATCTGAGACCCCCAGAGGCGACAAAGACAAGAATCTTTTCCGACTCTGCCAGCGAGCATCGTGGAAGGAAATTGACATTCGAAGGAGACGATCTCGCGGAATCCTCCACCACGGCCCTGTTGCCACTCAAAAAACTTAATAAGCCCACAAACAAAGAGGAAATTGCACCGATACTAGGGGGTGTTTGTTTCAATTTTTTTTTGGGATATAGGGTGGATTTCAAGTTTTGGGATGTAAAAAGTGCTTTTTTTTTAGTTTTGGTATTCGTTAAACTTTGTTTGTTTCACTTTTTTTTTGGGATATTGAATCCCTAAATCATAAAAAAATAATATATTTTTAGAATTTGTGAAATCATCTCTTTTGTTTCAACTTTTTTTTGGGATATAAGGTGGATTACAAGTTTTTTGGGTTTTAGAATTCCATAAACCATGTTTGTTTTAAAACCAATTTTGGGATATTGAATCCCCAAATAATAAAAAACTATTATATTTTAGAATTTGTGAAATCCTACAATTGAGAGAGGATGTAGGTTGGATATTGATGTATTAATGCTTATAATATAAGATTAATATATTAAATATAATATTATAATAATATAATATTTAATATAATACATCTATTCCTCTATAATTATAGGAGGACCCAAGAATCACTGTTCATGCTTTAGTAAATGCTGCAGTAAATTACTGTAGAGCATTATATATATATATATAATATATTATATTATATAATAAATAATATATATATATTATATAATATATATATAATATATATAATTTATATATAATATAATATATATATAATATATTATGTTATATATTATATATATAGTATA
>NC_033800.1:11246516-11256556 GCF_001876935.1 Asparagus officinalis | reverse complement strand
CTGTAAGTATAGCGGGTTATCCTGTAAGTATAGCGGGTTACACTGTAAGTGTAGCGGGTTTTCCTGTAAGTGTAGCGGGTTATCCTGTAAGTGTAGCGGGTTATGCGTGATGTTCTTTTCTTCCTTTTGTTGTGTTATGGTTATGTGTACCACGCTAATCTCTGTAAGAGAATATTGTGTTCTGTTTGAGGGAAAACTTTATGTAGCTGGTGCGCTGAACCATAGAACTTTACGTGCAATAAACCATCAATTTTAATGACTTAGAAGCATATAAAACTTTACATAACCAGTAATTTAACCACAGTGGTTGATTGTACAAAATGACTTTACATTTGAATTTACATAACCAATCCCAACAACAGTCTCATAGGTTTCGTACAAATGACTTTACAAATCACTTTCCAAACATATATATGTACACAAAAAATGCTTGATATCACAATTGGCATCTAGCATCCGGGGAATTGGTCTTGAGGATCACGTTGATTTCCTGAAAGCAAAATATAAGCGGATCAAAAGAACAATAGGTTGAGTTTAAAAGCGGTTCAATGAACATTATACTTATAGAAAATATACCTTCAGTTAAAAGCAGATAAATGCGATTCAATGAACAAATGACTTTACATAACCAAATAGAGAGTTAGTGCCTATCCACTCACCATCATAACAACCTCATTTATGCCACACTCACTCTTTGTACGTTGGACAATTCTGGCAAATAACTTTCGATTGGACTAGAATATAACAATATAGGGAAGATGCTTTGAAAACTATGCCTTATTTTCAAATCCAACACCAACTTCTCATCCTAGAATGGAAATACTGATGGATAAGATAACTAACAGCAAGAGCGTAACAAAAACGATATACAATAGCACTAAAAGAATTGACTACCATTAAAATGTCCCTCCTATCATAAGACTGAGTAATCTTTATTACTATTGATCACAAGACCAGTAATTCGTAACATCACAGCAAGTTTTGCACAACCAAATATTAGCTCAGATATGAAAGAGGGTTTCTTCGTGTTTCTACATTTAGGAAGTTGCAATAATGTAACTTTGAATATATAGAATGGCTTCAAATGTAACAATTTTATTTCAACGGGAACAATTTAACAAATGATTTAAGCTCCAAGAAGAATATAATATCTAGATGCAAGCAATCTCAAATGATGCTGACATACATCCTTGTAAGGTATTAGAATACTAGCATAAAGATTCCTCAAATCCTAGAATCGATACTAAAAGTTTGGTTGAACTCCAAATGCTGCAATTATGTAGGGTTTATCCCCCACCAAACCCTCAAAGATTCAAACTATACTACACAAAAACCTAAATTTTCTACCTGAGCAATGCATCCGCCAAGTCCCATCCCCTCGAAGACCTGATGAAACGCCAGCGCCACCACCAGCGGCCTTACCGGCCTTCTCGATCCTCTCGTAGTTCTTGGGGCCCGAGCGGCGTCCTCGAGGCGGGAGGAGGCGACGACGTCGACGAGGAGGGCAGGAGGGCGCCGACGATGCCGCCGAGGCCGGAGAAGGGGAAGTTGCGCCACGGATGGCGGGGAGCCACGTGGCAATCGGAGAGGGCCTGGAAGGAGTCGGGGAGGACGTGGACGAGGGAGGTGGAGAGGATGACGCCGGCGGCGAAGGACTTGATTAGGGTTAGGGTTAGGGTTAGGACTTAATAATGAGTGGGTTTAAAAATAAAGATAGGTAAACAATAGGGTTTAAAGACAAAAACCCCTTATAATAATATATTTTATGAATAAAATAAAAATATAAAAATTAAATGCTAAATCAAATTAAAATATTACTTTCATAACTTCAACTAAAGATTACATTTAACATCACAAAAGAAAACATCACACTTGCAAGCAAAAATAAAAATAAAAATAAAAGGCATTACATTTAACATAAAATAAAACACAAAGACACGGTCCATATTGATAAAATTCTAAGTCTCCGAATTAGTATATTCATCCCACAAACAGGGGCGGAGCTACGACCTTTTGAATGGTGGTTCAAAATATAGGGAAAAAACAAAATTACTATTCCATCTCCAACCCATTACACCAAATGTTACACCAAAAAGAATATTCCTTTTATTATTCTTATCTTTTAACATTTTTTGAAATTTAAAATATTTAACAAATTATATAATTATATAATTATATAATACATATAATTAATTATAATAATATATTTTATGAATAAAATAAAAATATAAAAATTAAATGCTAAATCAAATTAAAATATTACTTTCATAACTTCAACTAAAGATTACATTTAACATCACAAAAGAAAACCACACTTGCAAGCAAAAAATAAAATAAAAATAAAAGGCATTACATTTAACATAAAATAAAACACAAAGACACGGTCCATATTGATAAAATTCTAAGTCTCCGAATTAGTATATTCATCCCACAAATGATCAATTAATGCATCTCGAAGTGCAATATGAGCTTCTTTATTCTTGATTTGTCGATGACGAGCCAGAAATCCTTCAAACCGAGCATTTTCATCTACAACCATCTCTACGTCCGGAACTGGTGCTTCCTTCCAATTTTCAATTGTAGCATTAAGATCACGTTCATCCTCAATTATCATGTTGTGCATAATAATGCACGCAGTCATGATATCATGTAATACTTCTTTTTTCCAAAAACGAGCTGGTCCTGACACAATTGCAAATCGAGATTGGAGTACTCCGAATGCACGTTCTACATCTTTTCTGCATCCTTCTTGCTTCATTGCAAACAACTTTTTTTTTGGACCACGAGGATCATGAATTGTTTGTACAAGAGTAGACCATTTTGGATATATACCATCAGCTAAATAGTAACCCATGTTATAATGTTTACCTTGAATGACATAATGAGCAGGAGGAGCAATACCTTCAGCGAGTTTTGCAAAAAGATGAGATGCCTCTAAAACATTAATGTCATTATTGGAACCTGGCAAACCAAAATATGCATGCCATATCCAAAGATCATAATCAGCTACGGCCTCCAGAATAATAGTTGGGGATCGACTACGACCTGCGTATTGGCCCGCCCAAGCCGTTGGATAATTTTTCCATTTCCAATGCATGCAATCTAGACTGCCCAACATTCCTGGAAAACCTCGTTGTTTAGCAATATGTAGTAGTCTGGCAATGTCATTAGTGTTAGGCGATCTCAGATATTGTTCTGCAAAAACCTCCACAACAGCACGACAAAATCTCTTAAAACTTTCGATTGCTGTCGACTCTCCTATTTTAATGTATTCATCAGTAGCATCCGCTGGTAGACCATATGCCAACATTCGGAACACAGCTGTAATTTTTTGAAGCGTAGACAATCCAAGTCTACCGACCCCATCCCTTTGCTGTATAAAGTAAGTGTCGTGAGCTTTTATGGCGTTAACAATGCGAAGGAATAAATCTCGAGACATTCAAAATCGTCGGTGGAACATCGAATCATTACATCGCGGATTCTCAGAGAAGTAGTCGTTGAACAGATTACGATCAGCATTTTCTCGATCACGGTTGATCACTATATGACCAGGAATTGAGCCTCCACGAATTACTTGGTTGTTTTGTTGATTGATATAGTAAGCCATGAGAAGATTGTTGTTGTTCCTGATGCGAAACACCGCTTCCCTTTCTGCATCAATCGCTTCAATATCATCTATCAATTGTTCATCTTCAATTTCATTATCAGAAAATGATGATGACAAATTAGAAGGATCTCCATTGTTGAAATTCATTTTTGAAAATAGACATTTATGATTTTAGCAAACTCATCAATATGAGCTTTTATAATAGATGGAGATGATAAACGGGAAGTGTTGGAAGTTGAAATGTTGTCATGAAGAGTTATCATGAAGTGCTAGAAGTTGATATGTTGTCATTGATGTGTCTTTTCTTTGAAATGTTGTCATGAAGTGTTTGAAGTTGATATGTTGTCATTGAGGTGTCTTATCTTTGAAATGTTGTTATGAAGTGTTTGAAGTTGATATGTTGTCATTGAGGTGTCAACATTATGAAGTGTTTGAAGTTGATATGTTGTCATTGAGGTGTCTTTTCTTTGAAATGTCGTCATGAAGTGACAGAAGTTGATATGTTGTCATTGATGTGTCTTTTCTTTGATATGTTGTCATGAATTGTTTGAAGTTGATATGTTGTCATTGAGGTGTCTTTTCTTTGAAATGTCGTCATGAAGTGACAGAAGTTGATATGTTGTCATTGATGTGTCTTTTTTTTGATATGTTGTCATGAAGTGTTTGAAGTTGATATGTTGTCATTGAGGTGTCTTGTTTGAAGTTGATATGTTGTCATTGATGTGTCTTTTCTTTGATATGTTGTCATGAATTGTTTGAAGTTGATATGTTGTCATTGAGGTGTCTTTTCTTTGAAATGTCGTCATGAAGTGATAGAAGTTGATATGTTGTCATTGATGTGTGATAGAAGTTGATATGTTGTCATTGATGTGTGATAGAAGTTGATATGTTGTCATTGATGTGTCTTTTCTTTGATATGTTGTCATGAAGTGTTTGAAGTTGATATGTTGTCATTGATATGTCTTTTCTTTGAAATGTTGTCACTTTCATTTTTCATCTATAAATAACATATCATACTTCAAGAAACATACATCTTCTTCATTTGTGTTATAGATGACTTCAAATCAACGAAGTTCTTCATACACAAATGCCACCTCTGCCATGTATATCTTGACATTTCCCAAAATCCGATCATAGGTATAAACCAATCTAAGGATCAATTTTGGTCTCGAGTTGAGAGTGATTATCATAGCTCAATGCCTGCTTTTATCACTCAAGTTCGACCCAGAAGATCTTTGCAATGTCGAATGCAAACTCTGTTAACTGCAATTGGCAAGATGAGGGGATGTGTAAGACAGGTTGAAAATTTAAATCCAAGCGGTGCTTCTGAACAAGATATTGTAAGTGTTATTTGTTACAAATATTTTTGAGATTTAATTTATGATTGAATTTTAATTTTATATATTTATATCATTTTGCAGTTCAATCGGGCTAAAGTGTTGTTTGCTCGGGATAAGAATTATAAGAAGGGATTCAAATTCGATCATGTATGGCCCATCTTGAAAGATATCAAAAAATTTGCAGATGTTAATGCTGGAATTCAAGTGGGACGTATGCAACATGGTAACTTTGCATCATCACAATCAGAGTACTCTCCCACTTCAGACTCTCCCACACAAGCATCTCCTGGACTGGCTTCATTCGATTTTAATATGAATGACAATGATTTTGGTGGTACTTCTGAAAGACCTATAGGAGTACGGAAAGCAAAATTTAAAAAGAGAAATGATGAAGAAAGTTCTAAGTTTATGGAGTATATGAAAGAAGAGAATCAAAAAATGCTTGCAATTTTGGAAAAAAATAATGCTGATAGGCAACTAAATTATGAAATCCAAATGTTACGAGCTCAAACTGCAGCCAAAAAAGTGGACGTGGAAGAATTACGAGAAGAAAATTTAATTTTACTGAAAGATTTGACACAAGTAACTGATCCAAAACTACATGAGTTTCTTGTACAAGAACAATCAAGAATTATGCATAAAAGAACTAAACAAGGTGAAGGATCTCAAAATACCGGTTCTGGTACTTTTGCCCAATATTTCGAGCATCTTCGTCCTTCTGATGATGACTTCCCAGAATACTGAAATGTTGTTTTAGTTTATGTTCAATATTCTATTTTCCTTTAATTTTAATGTATTGTAATTAGTGTTAATTTTCAATGTTGTTCTAGTTTATGTTCAATGTTCTATTTGGTTCTAGTATTATGAAATTTTAAGTGTTTGGATTAAACTATCTATTTTTTCCATTGTTGAATTTTATTTTAATAATTATTTTATAATCTAATTTTATTATAATAGTTCATATCAAAATAATTAAAAAAATAAAAGCTACCATGAAATATTTTGATCATTAATAAAAAGAGAAACATTAAAAACCAACAAAATAATAAACTTCATGGCTAAAAAAAAAAAATTCACTGCGCCAAAGCTACAATGTTGCGCCAAATCTGGCGCAGCACTGTAGCTCTCCCCCAAAATGGCGCTGGGGAAAGCGTTCGGTTGGAGGAGGAACAGGAACATTTTTTGCGTCATTTTGAGGGGATAGCGTTCGGTTGGAGAAGCTCTTAGGAGGCACAAGTTCAGTTTTTTGATCTGGGGAAGACGCACATACTATCAATAAACCCTCTAACTTAAATAAATTACAAAAACTGCCAGCGGAACTCAAGGGAACCCTCTGACTAAAAATTGGTTACAAATGGGATTCAGTTGGAAAGCATAGATGACTCCAGTTCCAATTATCCCAATGAATAACACCAAATATTGTTGTTCCAAAAATTATGCCATTATCCCAAAAATTACCCCAATGAATAACCCTCCTTAGAGAGCAAAAATTACGGTTAATATTTACAGGGTGTGCCATTGGTACTCTAAACATATTTATAGGAGTACCGAAGCTGTCGGCTTATTTTAATTCAAAGAAATTCCTTAATTTTAGGGTTAATCTCTCAACTTTAAAATTTTGATTTAACCCCCTCAAATATGGGATTTCTCATGAACTCACTCTGATCTTTATAGTTTTCACAATAAATCACATTAACTTCATTACTTTCAAATATAAAATAATCTAAATACTCACAGTAGTAAAAAAAATATCTCCTAACAAATAAACTTGAATTTTTTAATTAAATTTGGGTTAGTTTCTAATTTATAAATAAAAAACAAGAATGGTTAGATGGAAACTTTATCCCTTTTTATTGGTAATTGTAGACTAACATGAGTGAGGATGATATTATAGCAAAGAAGATCGACTAATTTTTAAATAAAAAGAAACTTATAGGGCTTAGATGAAATTTTCTATAGCTAATTATTCATCCCTCCTTTATATACATAGTGAGAAATTGATGATATCCTAAAAGGCACAATAAACTATCACATGTCATCTAAATACATGACATGTGTTATTAAAAAAAATAATGATGTATTCTTCTATCATATCAGAAGATGACATGTGAACGCCTAATATTATTTACATCCAATAAAAAATGGGAAAATTGCTTGGAGGAACCAAAAATAGTTGGCTCATGCATCCTCCTCCCCAGCCCCAAAACTATAACCCCCAAACCCTTAATTTGAAATATTAGTGCAACCAACCCCCTTCTCCCACTGTCCAAGAAATCCCTTCCCAATTTACCCTTCTTCCCCATTTAAAACCCAATTCCTTTCTCAAGCTAGCCCTAATCTGGCCCAAGACCTCTCCCTCCACCACCTTCCCCCTCCTCCTCTCATCCTCCTCCTTCCCCCTTCCCCCTCCTCCCCGACCCCCTCCTCGGCTCCGTCCGCCTCCTCCAACAACGATAAGACAAGCGGCATCATCTCGAATATCACTCGCCTTCTCCTTGGAGGCATCGTCAAGCCTATCCAAGCCCTAGGTCAGATCTTGAATAAGAGATCTATGGAAGCTTCGTCGTCAGCTTGCTCTCTAGTTTCGTCGGAAGTTTCGCATCACTCGTCGACCGAGATCTTGAAGAACTTTAAGGAGATTCGAAGGCTAAGGATCGAGCTTCCAGCTGGTGAGCTAGGGGTTGAAGATGAATCTCTTTTGAAATGGAAGGCTGGTTTTGTGCAAATTGACAATATTGTTGTAATCTTGTATGTTCTTAATTTGTTCTTTGCAATCTTATATGCTCTTAATTTGTTGTAATCTTGTATGCTCTTAATTTGTTCTTTGCAATTAACAATACTGTTGGTTTTGTGCAAATTTAAAATTTGGACGGTTAACAGAGTTTATCTTGTTTGTGGAAAATTTGCAGTAAAAAGACAGTGAAAGAAAATTGACTTGTATTCTCTCAAAATCGATTACAATTTGGATTTCCTGATTACAAAAGAGAGGAGAATGAATTTGATTCTCCCCTTTGTTTAATTCTGGGTTCTTCACGGTGGCGATGAGATGCCTCCCTCGAATGCTCGCGTCGAGTTTGCTTCTCGTTGACGATCCGACGTCTTGTTTCACTGGAACATGATCTTCTCCTCACGATTTGACGTTGTGGAGAACTTGCGTGGCAAGTTTTAGAACTCTTGATGAGTTGATTGATCTTAACCGTAATTGGTTAGACAAGCCGAAGATCTCTTCTTTGCTGCCAAGAAGTTCCAACCGACCGAACCCCTGAACTGAATTGATTTTCAGTTATTTATAGGGGATTAAGGGGTGTAACCACCTCCTTAATTCGCTCCTCAGTGGGGCTAATGGGATGTAACCGCCCCTTAAATCACTCCTGAGTGGAGTTGTGATCCCCTCAGATCGTGGGAAACGGTTTTGAAACTGTTCAGCTCGTGTTTGAACGAGTCAAACGCAAATCCTACATTCTGGAATAAAATCTGCGTTTGAACGCAGTGTTTGCGAGCTGTGTTGGGCAGCAGATGGAACCTGCGTTGGTAGCTGTTAAAAGCTGCGTTGGCAGCAGTTAGATGCTACGTTTGCGGCCGAACATGAGCTGCATTGGCAGCGATTTGGAAGCTGTGTTAGCAGCGTTGGAAGCTACGTCTGAGCTGTGTTTGCAGCGTTGGAAGCTGCATCTGAGCTGTGTTTGCAGCGATTTAGAAGCTGCGTTTGACAGCGTTGGAAGCTGCGTCTGAGCTGCGTTTGCAGCGATTTGGAAGCTGTGTTTGGCAGCGGAGAAGCTGCGTCTGAGCTGCGTTTGCAGCGATTTGGAAGCTGTGTTTGGCAGCGGATGGAAGCTGCGTTTGGCAGCGGATGAAAGCTGCGTTTGAGCTGCGTTCGTGACTATGAACGCGGCGCATCTTGATGCTGGTACGCGGGGAGGACTTCCACGTCTTGATTTGAAGAGACCGTCAATTTGTAGTCTCTTTCTGTCGAAGTGTTGCAAAGATCGTCATTTTGTAATCTTTGCTTTAGCTCTCTGATATGTGAGAGTCGTCAGATTGTAACTCCCGATGATGATTGTGGAGGTTGTTGATTAGAGTTTTCATCAATTGTTGTGAAGGTCGTCAGATTGTAACCTTCATCGATCCACATGAAAGTCTTCAAATTGTGGCCTTCTGGAAGTCGTCAGATTGTAACTTCCATCATCGGTGTTTGATGGGGATCAGCTATCTATTGTGATTTTTAGACAGCCTACATATCTGTTTGTAAAATATGATGGTTTCATGTCACTTATGATGTTTTTATGTGACGTTTATGCATTCTGTGTGGCATATGCTGCGTGTATGTCACATATACTAAGAAGAAAGATGAACCCTTTAAGTTGATTTCTTGAGATGATGATGTAGGCGTCAAAAAATGCTAATAGATATCCCAAGCATAGAGAAGATCACTCAAAAATTCACAAGAAGCTAATAGATATCCCAAGCATAGAGAAGATCACTCAAAAATTCACAAGAAAGGATTTCATACTGTTTTGGAAAAATCAAAACAAGTATGAACTGTCTCGCCAGCGAGACAGTCTTTGCTGTCTCGCCAGCGAGACAGTGTTGAAATAGTCAAAACTACATTTGTAACTGCCCTACACGTGTCCATTAACTGCCAAGGGACGTGGGAAACATCATGGGCGAAAATCACGTGGATAACTGCCAAAATAACGGAGTTTGAAACGTGGAAGAACAGTTACAGCGAGAAACTGCCATTTTCCGAGACAGCATTTACTGTCTCGCTGAGCGAGACAGCAAATTTACTGTCTCGCGGGTCGAGACAGCAAACGCTGTCTCGCCCAGCGAGACAGTAAACACTGTCTCGCCGTACTGACTTCTTCGATTGTTAAGTTTTTGCAGTTACAGACCCTTGAGGCTATAAATACCGTACTGACTTCTTCGATTGTTAAGTTTTTGCAGTTACAGACCCTTGAGGCTATAAATACCCCTCTAGGGTCACTTCTGACGAGGATCGAGCATTTGTTAGAGCATTCCAGAGCAGAGAGCAGAGATTTGGGTTCTTTTCTTGCAACGCCTTGAAATTAAGCTTTGACTTGATTTTAAGAAGA
>NC_033800.1:11242490-11245516 GCF_001876935.1 Asparagus officinalis | reverse complement strand
AAAAATTATCCCACTTTACCAATTATCCCAGTTCTACTTAAAAAGTTCTAGGTGACTAACCCCCCCTAAGGAAATGTTTAAAGTTTAAAATAATTGTGTGAGGCATCCAAAAGTCAAGGAGGTTTCTTCGAAAACCGCTAAAATTTAGGGAAATTATGTTAAAATTTCCCTTATTCAAGGATATATAGGTATCTGTTTTGCCGCATAATTAATGTGAACTTTGGGAGAGAGGAGAATATAAGTTCAAATTAGTTTTGACTTTTGAGGGAAAAAAAATAGGCTTTCATTCAAGAAATCATGGCTGATACATCTTATAACCCAATCTCCTAAACAATAAAATCAGGGCACATATTAAACAAAGACTTCAGAGTTCTAGGGCTAGACCCCATTGACCTAAGCTGTGAGAAACTTTGTTTGCCTTCTGCTTGGTAAAACAAAACTTATAACCAATAAAGTCCTCCACGTCACATTTTATTGCTTAGGATGGTAAGTTCAAATAATTAAGTTTGTAAAAATTAATTAAGTAATAAAATTAGTAGAATAAAAAATAACAGAATATTCTAATTAAATTCTCTGACAGGCATTTACTAGTTTGGGTCCACATTAGGGAAGAAAACAAATTAACGTTAAGTTAGCGATTAAAATGATTTGAGACTAAAATTAAAACAATTACTATATTTTGGAGGACAAGCATCCAAAACCCCATCGTAGGCAAAGGGAAACTCATTTACGGGGACCTCCATTTTCCTCACATTGGTCGCATCAATTTATTCCATGTACGTAATTAACGCATACCAATTACGAAAAGATCCTCTATTTCTCCATTTTGGGTAAAAAAATGTGAGGACCTCTCATGTCCTATTTGGTTATGTCACCACTAATTTTGTCATTAATCCCAAATCACACCGAAGTCAACATTCCCCCCTCTTCTATTTAAACCCTCTCCTCTCCGCCTACTAGAGAGAAAGCAAAGGACAGAGAGATTTGAAAGAGAAGATTTTCTGAATAGGGTGAGAGCAAAATGATGAGAAGGGTCCTAAGAAAAACTTTTTCGGGTGTTGGGCTGAGAAGAAACTTTTCCCGTGGTGCTGCTGCTGCAGAATTAGAGAATAACAATGCGGTCGTACCGAAAATGCCTCCGTTTGATTACACCCCTCCTCCTTACAGTGGGCCTTCGGGTGACGAGATCTTGAAGAAGCGGTCTGAGTTCCTCAGCCCCTCGCTTTTCCATTTCTACAAAAAGCCTGTAAGTATTTTTTCTGGAGTTTTGCTGCAGTGACCCAAAATATGGGATCAATAGTGGGGCAAGTGAGTTATCCCCTCCTATTGGATAATAAGTTGATCATCATTAATGATGGCCAACTCATTATCCAATAGGAGGGGGACACCTCACTTGTCGCCCGTATTGGTCCCATATTGAAATTTTCTTTTTTCTGCGACAATCTCGCTGGATATTAGTTAAACTGCACTCGTGATTCATGCAACTGCAGGCGCATTTGTTCTGTGAACATCTACAATATCACATTAGTTTCCACTTATGTCTTTGGAACGATCGTTTAATTTTTAACACAATAGTAACTCTTTTTTGTCGAGTCTACTTTGCTTTTGCAACGGCTTTAATCGTAGGAGATTTTTTGCGAACTCCAAAATTATAGGGAAAGCAGTTTTTTTTTTTTTGGTTACTTGAGGTTACTTACAATTTTGTGAACATTTGTATCCTCTGACCTCATAATTTTTTCAAACATGTACAGTATTACATTTTCAACTTCTGTTGTCGGAACATCGTTGGATTTGATCACTACAATGTTTTAGTCCTGCAATAGCTTTAATTATGAGAGATTTTCGTAAACTCTGAAGTTACAGGAAACTTAGTTTTACAAAGTGAACTAAAAAATAGGGCCTTAAATTAACAAATATGGTTGCATGTTTGTGTGTGGATCCGGATTCTCTCCAATGGTAATTGGAGAGGGTCTAATTATCCCAGTTATTACCTTATAATGCAATCTTAAGGGTTTGGGTTATGCCGTGTAAGTTTCCACTATTGTCGTGAAAACCACTTTTCTCTTAAAAACCACCATTATGAAAGCCATTTGTTGCAATACTAGAAATCCTATGTCGCATCATCGCATCCACTGAAAATGGAATGAATAGTGCAGATTGGAATAATTGGACCCTCTCCAATTACCACCTGATTGGAGAGGATTTGAATCATCTGTTGGAAGCATAATAAACGAACATAATTACCGCTTATTTTGCGACCATTTATATCCTAAGAAAATATGTGGACTTTTGTACAGTAGGAATATATGAATCGTGAAACAAAGAAAATTCTTTCATAGTGATGGCAACACTATTAGATGGTTTATCTATGTTTCTATCATGCTACAGTTGAATATTACCGATGGGAAGATGCAATACTTATTCGATGAAGAAGGACGCCGCTACCTTGATGCTTTTGCAGGGATTGCAACAGTTTGTTGTGGGCATTGTCATCCTGAAGTCATTGATGCCATCATCAATCAAACAAAGCGCTTGCAACATTCAACAGTTGTATATCTAAATCACACCATCGCAGATTTTGCTGAGGCATTAGCTTCCAAGATGCCTGGTGATCTCAAGGTCAATATCATCACGACAATATTTGTTGTTTGGTGTATAATTTTTCCTCTAATTGAGCTCTGCCCTATGTCGTATCTTTTATAGGTTGTTTTCTTTACGAATTCGGGTACAGAAGCAAATGAGTTGGCTATGATGATTGCTAGGCTTTATACTGGGTGCAATGATATTATATCGCTTAGAAATTCATACCATGGAAATGCAGCTGGAACAATGGGGGCAACTGCTCAGTCCAATTGGAAATTTAACATCATACAGGTGTCGTAGGTCTCTGTAGATTGCAATACTTTTTTTTTTCAGACAAAAGAAAATGTATGCAGAGTATGTATCAGATTCTGGAGTTGTTCTATTTGACTGATAAACTTAGTTAACGCTAATTTTAGACTAACAAATAGTGAAAATTCTTGACG
>NC_033800.1:11211580-11242480 GCF_001876935.1 Asparagus officinalis | reverse complement strand
TCTTCTCTAATAATTTTGAACCTAATTCTTCTGCTAACAGGCAGGAGTACACCATGCACAAAACCCAGATCCATATAGAGGTATTTTTGGTTCTGATGGTGAAAAATATGCTAAGGATGTACAGGAAATTATCGACTATGGAACTTCTGGACAAGTTGCAGGTTTCATTTCTGAAGCCATACAGGTATACTTATTCACCAAATTAAATGATGATATCTGCTTAATTTTATAAAATTCATTGCATTTTATAATTTTATTGTAACAGGGGGTTGGTGGTGTAGTTGAATTAGCAGCGGGCTATCTGCCTGCTGCATATAAGAGTATCAAAAAAGCTGGAGGTCTCTGTATAGCCGATGAAGTTCAGTCAGGATTTGCACGAATAGGGAGCCATTTCTGGGGGTTTGAGAGCCAAGATGTGATGCCTGACATTGTTACAATGGCAAAGGCAAGCAGTCGCACACCCTGTACTAAAAAAAAGGAAAAAAAAGAAACTGACATTTTATTTGTGATGTTTTCAGGGTATTGGAAATGGAATACCTCTGGGTGCAGTGATTACCACTCCAGAGATAGCAGAGGTCTTGACACGTCGAAGCTACTTCAATACATTTGGGGGTAATCCTGTGTGTACTGCTGGAGGGCTCGCTGTTCTTAAAGTCATCGAAAAAGAGAGGCTTCAAGAAAATGCATGTGTTGTAGGGTCTTATTTGAAAGATCGTCTCAAGGCACTCCAGAAGAAGCATGAGAGTAAGATTTCAGTCTCATCGATCCTTTTTAATTATACAGAATTGACTAGAATTGCTTAATGTTTTTCAACGCAATGTTTTAATGTATTAACACACTATTCTATGGGCTCAGATTTATTATCAGTCATCTTAAAACTTTTTGATAATTTATTTGATTTAATTTCCAATTTTGCAGTAATTGGAGATGTGAGGGGAAGAGGCCTGATGCTTGGAGTTGAATTGGTATCAGACCATCAACTGAAAACTCCGGCAAAAGCTGAAGTCTCACATGTCATGGACCAAATGAAAGGTATTTCACCATTGTTGATACAAGAAACAGATTGAATTCAAAAGAACGGTGCAAAAGTTTATTATCAATGAAAAATATTGTCGAATAAACCTCAGACGAAAATATTGTACAGTTTTATTGAATAATCTTGTTTGTATCAATTGGACAGAAATGGGTGTGCTAGTTGGTAAGGGTGGATTCTATGGGAATGTATTCAGAATAACACCCCCTCTCTGCTTCACCAAGGAAGATTCTGGTATGTAATTTGCTTTCTTCGGTGCAATTGACATTATATTGGAGCATATGTCAAGGTTTTAATATATGAATTTTATTCATGGGTAAATATTTTTTTTTCTGCAGACTTCTTCGTTGATGTCATGGATCTTGCATTATCAAAGCTGTGAAGGCTCCATCTCTGGCCCTGTTGCTTTCGGTGCTGAATCATGAGATTCAAACATATAACGATTTTGTACATGATCACAATTTGTGGGACATGCAACTTACCAGAAAAGTCCATCTTTGTATATTCGCTCGCTTATATGTTATATGAGTGAAAAAAAATGCTGTTTCACGTAGGTGAACACTGATCTTTGTTATAAGTAAAAAGATGTTGTGGGTTCCTTCCACTCCCTCTTGCAACATGGAAAAGAAAAGTTCCTCTGGTAATCTGGTTATTATGTTCTACAACCATTCTTATTTTTTTTACCATCTCTCTTCAATTTTCGATATATAAATTATTTGCAATCCCTTAAATGAAAATTAATCTTTTTTAAATCCTAACTATTTTGAAAGTTCTAAGGAAATCAGAACTGAGGTTAAGTCTGATCCCTTGTGTACCTGTTTGAGATAATTTGTATTGTAGAGAATAGAGAAAACCCTAATGGTTTTATTGAGAATAACAAGAGAGATATATATAGCTATACAAATAGGGTTAAGGTTAACGGGTAACATCCCATTAACCCAATACCCAATATTTAACTTAACACTCTCCCTCAAGCTGGAGCATAGATGTCTACCATGCCCAGCTTGTCACATATAGTAGAGAACACCTTTGAAGAAGTAGCCTTGGTAAGAATATCAGCAAGTTGTTGTGAGGACGGAGTGAATATGAGAGATACTATCTTCTTCTCCCAAGCATCTCTGACAAAATTACAGTCAACTTCAATATGTTTTGTCCTCTCATGAAACACAGGATTCTGTGCAATATAAATGGCAGACTGGTTGTCACAATGCATTGGCATGGGTCCAGGCTGAACAAAACCAAGCTCTGTCATAAACTTTCTTAGCCACACCATCTCACAAGCAGTGTGATCCATTGCTCTATATTCGGCCTCTGTACTAGATCGTGATACTACATCTTGTTTCTTGCTTCTCCAAGTCACAAGATTACCTCCAACAAAAGTACAAAATCCTGAGGTTGACTTCCGATCTCCCATGTCTCCTGCGTAGCCAGCATCAGAGAAAGCCGAAATGTGAGTATGCTAATGCTTCTTATATAACAATCCTTTGCCAGAGCAACTCTTGACATATGCCAAAATCTTCAGAGCTGCTGTCCAATGAACCTCTCTAGGTTTGTGCATAAACCTGTTCAATACACCTACTGCAAAAGTAATATCAGGTCTGGTAACTATCAAATATATTAGCTTCCCAATTAGTCTCCTATATCGTCCAGCATCATCTAGGAGAGAGGTATCATCAAGCCACAAATCAACATTTGTCTCCATTGGAGTGCTTGCAGGTTTGCATTCCAAGAGACCTGCTTCTTCTAGTAAATCTAGCACATACTTCCTTTGGGACAACAACAGGCCATGTTTTTGATATGCAACTTCAATCCCAAGAAAATACTTTGGCTTTCCCATGTCCTTAGTGAAAAAATGACGGTTTAGATACTCCTTAGTCTCAGTTAAGGCAATAGAGTCACTCCCAGTCAGTAGAATATCATCAACATATACGGCTAAAATAATCAAACCAGTTGTTGTGCGTCGAAGAAAGATAGAGTGATCAGACTGACAACGTTGGAAACCAACATTAAAAATAACCTTGCTGAACTTATCAAACCAAGCTCGAGGACTCTGCTTTAACCCATAGATGGCCTTTCTCAGCCTGCAGATAATATTCTCCCCCTGAGCAACATACACAGGAGGTTGCTCCATATAAACCTCCTCGTCCAAATCACCATAAAGGAAAGCATTCTTCACATCTAGTTGGTACATCGCCCAATTCATATTAACAGCCAGAGAGAAAAGAATTCTGATGGAGTTGAGATGAGCAACGGGAGAAAAGGTTTCAAAATAGTCGACGCCATATGTCTGGGTATAGCCTTTCGCAACCAGGCGAGCTTTATAACGGTCAACAGACCCATTGGGGCGATATTTTAGGGTATACACCCATCTGCAACCAACCACAGTCGCTCTAGTAGGAAGAGAAACCAAGTCCCAAGTCCCTCTAGAAAGTAGTGTATTCATTTCCTCATCCATAGTCTGCTTCTAAGCTGGTACTAACATAGCTTCCTCATATGATCTAGGTATAGATACAGTGGACAAGGACAAGGCAAACTGACGAAAAGATGGGTTGAGACGGTCATAAGAGACAAAAAGAGATATAGGATAATTCGGGCAAGACCGTTTACCTTTTCGAAGAGCAATAGGGATATCCAAGTCAGAAGGAATAGAGGTCTCAACATGAGATTGACCGACAACTGCAGCAGTAGCAGATTCAGGGGCATGTACTTTTGGGCGACGAGAGTATGTCAGTAGAGGCTTCGGTGCAGGAGCAACAGGAGCAGGTAATGGAATAGTAGTAGGAGCAGAAGAAGGTAGTGGTACCTGTGGACAGCTAATAGTAGTGGAACCAGATGAAAAATATGGGACATACTCAAAAAAGGTAACATCAGCAGACACAAAATATTTCCTGATGGACGGATGATAACATCTATATCCTTTTTGAGTACGAGAGTATCCAACAAAAACACATTTGATGGATCTAGATGACAACTTATCCAAACCAGCAGTTAAATCCTGAACAAAACACGTAGAACCAAAGACACGGGGAATCACAGAGAATTGTTTTTTATCAGGATAAAGACAATTGAATGGTATTAAACCATCAAGGACGGAGGAAGGCATGCGATTAATCAAATAATTTGCAGCGAGAACAACATCAGACCACAAATACTTTGGAATATTCATATGTATCATCAGTGTTCTAGCAACATCTAGAATATGCCTATGCTTCCTCTCAGCAACTCCATTTTGTTGTGAAGTGTGAGAGCAAGAAGTCTGATGAATAATGCCATTAAGAGCACAAAATTTTGAAACATCACTTTTCATATATTCCAAAGCATTATTAGTACGAAGAATACGAACAGAAGTAGAGAACTGAGTTTTTATTTTATTATAAAAGAGTTCAATAACGTGCGAGACCTCTGACCTCTCTTTTAACAGATAAAGCCACGTCATGCGAGAGAAATCATCAACAAAGATAATAAAATATCGAAAACCTTGCACATAGGGAACACGATAAGGACCCCAGACATCGGAATGAACCAACTCAAAAGCAAAACTACTACGTTTATCGACTCGACTCTGAAAAGTAGCACGATGGTACTTACCCAGTTTACACGACTCACAACCTAAAGAGGAAATAGATGGCTGAACAGAAACTACCGATCTAAGTTTTTGTAGTGAAGGATGACCCAGACGCCAGTGCCACAATAAAGTGGAGTCAGACTGTGATGCAACAAGGCCAACTTCTGACATACTGTCGTCCAAATAGTACATACCTCCTCTCTCATGCCCCGAACCAATCTTCATCCAGTTGCTAGGTCCTGAAAAACACAATAAGATGGAAAGAAGGTGACTTTACAATTATTTTGTTTTGTAAACTTGCTAATGGATAATAGGCTAACAGGAAATTTGGGAACATATAACACATCAGTTAGTTTTAAAGAGGAAGTAGCATGAACTACTCCATCACCACGAGCTGGAGAAAGAGTACCATCAGCAATGCGGATAGAAGGAAACTTATCAGAAAGATGTAAAGATATAAAGTGATCCTTTATACCTGTCATATGAGATGAGGCTCCAGAATCTAGTACCCAGGGTTTGTGAGAAGAAGCTATGTAAGCATCCATACCTGAAGAGGATGCATGAGTAGCAGAATGAATATTCTGAGAGAGTTCTAGCTGGCGCAACCTCTCATAATCTGCTTGAGAAATCTGAACAGTAGGAGCAGTAACAGCTGGACCACCAGAAGTAGTAGCAAAAATAGATGAGTTAGTCGACTCTGTATCAGCTACCTGGGCCCACTGAGGACGACCAAACTTCTCCCAGCACTTCTCAGAAATATGATTGGTTCTCCCACAATGACCACACTGTCGTGAGCCCTTATCAGATTCACCTTGCCTCCCACCAAAGGAACCACGTCCTCCCCCTGAATCACGGCCACGACCACGACCACGACCGCGGCCTTTGCCTCGATTAGAGAACATGGCAGACTGATCCATCGTAGGTGGAGATGGTGTAGTAGTATCAGAAGTAATACCAGTAGAGACCTGCATGACTCTGGAGAATGTAGCAGTCAGTGAGGGAATTGTATCTCCACCCAATATCTGTCCTCTCACCTGGGACTGTAAATTAGGGTTCAACCCAGAAAGAAATTTGGATACTGCCAGATCACGACGATACCCTAATAGCGTCGCTGCATCAGCTACTGCAGGCTGATGCATCTCTAGTTCGTCTATCAGTCCCTTCAATTCACCAAAGAATTCCGGAACTGACTTATCTCCCTGTTTGAGCGCAAACAGTCATTCATAAATTTCAAATACACGAGAAACATTCTTCTCGTTCCCGTACATAATCTTTAGGCTGTCCCACATCTCCTTCGCAGTGGTTAAAAACATAACGCTGCTACTGATCTGTACTTCCATACTGTTGAGAAGCCAAGTCATAACACAATAATTAGATGAGAGCCATGAATTGTAGGTGGGATCTGAGGTTGGTGGTGGAGATGCAAGAAGATGTGGTAGTTTGCTCTGAGCGCCAATGAAGATGCGGAAAGCTTGTGCCCAGAGCAGATAGTTTGCACCATTCAATTTAATAGTAGTCCCCAAGACTACCTTGGGCGCAGAGGTCTCACCAGCAACAATAGAAGGAGTAGTAGAGGAGAAGATGTCCGACATCGGAGTAGTAGTCATTTTTTATTTTTGAGCAACAATAGGAGACAAATAGTAGTCAAATAGGCAGATTAGTAGTAGAGATCAGTTTTTAAAACATAAACTAAGAGCAGATCAGGAGCAGGATTAGAGGCAGAGTGGTAGATAGTCATGCCCTCACGCTGCGTAGGCGAGATCACCTGAGGGAGAGAGCCCTGACTTTTGTTTGCACAAAGACTCAATTTCTATATTCTTGTTTCTCGAAGGAAACAAGAATAAAAGTGAAATATCTCAACAACGTGAGATAGACACTCTTCCTCTCATCAGTTCTATGACTGAAATGTCGAGGCTTCCTCTCATCAGTTCTATGACTGAAATGTTGAGGGATACAATCGTCCTCTCATCAGTTCGAAGACTGAGATGGCGAGGGAATAGGCAACACGATGTAGGGGGCACTGTAGCATGACACTGTAGTGGCGGCGGCGGTACTGTAGCAGCGGGGCGGTACTGTAGCAGCGGGCGGCGGCTAGGGTTTTTTGAATGAAGATTTGTGACAGCTAGGGTTTCATGCTCTGATACCATGTAGAGAATAGAGAAAACCCTAATGGTTTTATTGAGAATAACAAGAGAGATATATATAGCCATACAAATAGGGTTAAGTTTAACGGGTAACATCCCATTAACCCAATACCCAATATTTAACTTAACATGTATTAATATTTAATGCATATCCATATCCATTTCTCTCATATTCAATCGATATATTAAGTACGAACTTCTATTTCCATGCCCTGAGTGCGACCATATTCTTATCTATGATTAAAAATCTATGAAATGTTAATCACATATGATATCCATATCTAGTTCTAATGCTCCCCAAGTTCTTATAGAGTTATAGGTCATCGTGCCCATGAATTATGTTTAGCAAATGACAAGTTTTTTTTAAACCAGGAATTACACGCTTGATTGTATCTTAAATACTAGATATGGCCTAATGAGAAAGAAGAAGGGGAAAAAAAAAGCTAGGCAACATAAAAAGACTATTTGAGCTAATTGGATGTTAGAAATTTAGAATTGGGATCCTCTCCTCATCCTAATATTTCCTAATGAAGAATTGTAAAGAGTTGGGAGGGGGGCCCATAAGGATAAGTGGAAAAATGATAAAAATGAAAGGGTAGGATCTTCTTATTAGTAGATATTAGGAGATTTTCATTAAGAGAGGATCCAGATCCAGAAATTTAAGGATCGAGCTAGTTGGGATTTCCCCCCTCATATTTCGTCCATTAACGAGGAGCAAATTGCCTATAATTCCAATGGGATGGTGATTAATTTCATGTTGAATAGAAACATAGTGGATACTATGCAGGTTAACTTTTTTACCTTTAGTAAAAGAGTGGCACTACAGGCACACTCTCCACCACACCCCCTCTCCTGCTACAGTGCAGGGGGGCCCACCTGAGATTTTTTAAAAAATCTCAGGTGGGCCCCCCTGCACTGTAGCAGGAGAGGGGGTGTGGTGGAGAGTGTGCCTGTAGTGTTATTTAGTAAAACAATAAAAGCATGTAAAGCACATAAATAAAGGAGATGGAGGAATGAATAAAAGACAAGAGAATAATACAACAAGTGGGCAGAGAATAATACAACAAGTGGGCTATGCTGAGCTAGCTTTACGGTATTCAAGTACAACTGAATTGTTATAGTTAAATCATGTAAATACTAAATAGAGACATTTGATTAGGCAAAAATACCATATTGGTATATTTTGTTTATCCTTAGTGACAATTTGGTATATTTTTCAGAGATATATTGGTATATTATTTTTTCTCCGGTGACATATTGGTATATTATTTGTTCTCCTGCGACAAATGATGCTCAAATTTGTCCGGACTCAAATTTTTGACGAAATTTTTCACGTGACGCCTCACATAATGCGAACGTGGCTGCCAGCGTGGCACACAATGATAATAATTACAACTAATCCCATCTAAAATTATCCCCTTCTCCCTAAAAAACCTAGAAATCAAGGTATGAAAGCTCACCACGTTGAGAGTCGAGGGAGGATTTGAAGAGGTTGAAGGTCTTGGAGGCGTCAGAGAGGCAAGAGGAGCGGAGGAGGGAGGAGAGGGAGAGGTGGAGGAGGAGGAAGGATATTGAGGGGTTAGGGTTTGGGATTGGAGCTGATTTATGACGCTGGAAGACACGCTAGCAGCCACATTCGCACCATGTGAGGCGTCACGTGAAAAATTTCGCCAAAAATTTTGGTCCGACCAAATTTGAGGCCCATTTATCGCCGGAGAAACAATAATATACCAATAATTTGAGGCACATTTGTCACTAAGGAGATGTTAGTCAGCTAGAACATGTTTGATAGAAGTGGAACAATTTTTATTATGGGATAAATTTTTAATGTGGGATATTTTAATAGGATAATTGGGAGTGATATTTTAAAATATGATATTTTAGTGGGGCAATTGTTAGTATAATTAAGGATAATTTTCAGAAATCAATAAGCATATAAGTCATGTATTTTGATGATCATACTACTATTTATACATTTTAAAACTTATTATTATTATTATTATTATTATTATTATTATTATTATTATTATTATTTAGTGTTAATTAATCTTGAAGAACTATTAGATATACTATAAATTAACTTTTTGATTTTTTTGAAATTATTATTGTAATATAAATTAAAAAAATAGTTTTTCCTTTTTTTCTCTTTCTTTTTTGATCTACGAGACATTATTCCATCATCTCTCAATTTTAATTATTTTTTAATAAAACATGAATTTTGTAATTTTTAAATTTAAATTAATTATACAATTCAAATATTTAATAAAAAGTAAAAAACAACATTAAATAGAAGGGAATGATAAGAAGAGATGTGATCTAATTTTATGGTGTGGTTTGAAGATGACGAAGAAATGAAATATGAAAAATAAAAAAAGTAAATAACAAAATTCTGGTTTTTTACCATGTAGTTCTAGATTAAAACTTGGGGCAATTTGAGAGACTAGAACTCTCTCTTTTCTATATAAATTTGACAAAAGTGGGATGAATTTTTATAATTATCTCAGTTCTATTTTTTATCCAGTTCTTGTTGACTAACACTGTATAATTTTATCCTAATTTTAGTTTCAATGGACTAACACTATAAAATATTATTCCATAAATTATCCCCGTTCTAATTTTGAGTTCTACTTGACTAACCCCCAAGGGTAAATAAAATATACCAATTTAGTATTTTTGCCCATTTGGTTATGATGCATAGTTTATTAAAGTGAACTTTAAAAATCGGGCGTATAGCTGCACTTTGGAAAATAATAATAATAATAATAATAATCATGTCAGATTTTTCTTAAAGCAAAAGATGCAAGAAGAAATAAAAGAAAGATCTCCACCTTCTCTTCTCCTTCTCTTCTCTCCAGAACCTAGCTAGTTAAGTCTATTTGTATGACTAATAGCACTACCACATAATTGATCTATTGCAGCAGATAAGGTGTAACGGTTTTAACTGTTGAGTTAGATATCTATCGTAACGATTTGCAGTGCCTAATACAACAATTTATCAAAAACGTTGTCATAGGCCTAATAATTATTCCTGGGCTTTGGGAGCTTAAGTTTTTAAAGCCCATGGCCCTGACCGCTTAAACGAAATCTCTCTCTCTCTCTCTCTCTCTCTCTCTCTCTCTCCCTCTCTCTCTCTCAAATCCTCATGGAAATCCCAAAGTGAGTTTTGCTAAAATCGCCATGGCCAAAATTTTTTGCTCCCTAAAATCGTCGTGGCCGAGATCATCATATAATCGTGGATCTCATCACTGAACTCGTCGCTGTTTCATCTTGGATCTCATCTCCAATCTCCTCTCCGATCTCATCTTTGAGCTTGTTGTCATTCTCGTCGTCGAGCTACTATCGTTGCCATTCTCTCACATCTCCTCTCCGATCTCATCTTCGAGCTTGTTGTCATTCTCGTCGTCGAGCTACTTAAGTTGCCATTCTCATCGTCGAGCTACTCTCGTTGCCATTCTCATTGTTGAGGTACTAATCTTGTTGCTAATCTCGTCGTCAAGCTGCTGATTTTTTTGCTAATCTTGTCATCGAGCTGCTGATCTTGTTGCTAATCGCCAATCTTCTAGTCTTGTTCGTGTGTTCCTTTCAACTCTCAGGTATCTCAGTTCCTTTTATTTCTGATCTCTACAAATCCCTTTTCTATCATTGGAACCTGTTTCATTTGCAATAACTGTTGTCTTTGTGTATGGAACCGCTATATTAGGTATCAGTAAACTGCTACAACAAACGTTGTATTTGTGAAAAACGTTGCTTTAGCCTTATTGTTATATCGTCTTAGAAACCATTGCATTAGGTTTTGCAACCGCTGCCTTATGGCTAGGACAATGGCAGCAATGAAGACAGTTTGCTAATCACTGTGCTTATGCAACTACAATGCTTTAAATGCTAATGCGACAGTTTTAAACCATTGTGATAGGTCAAAGACGTGGTAGTGATAAAGGCCACAAAATTAGCCCCAAGTAAGTGCACATAGCTTTAGAACTTCTAATTCAATAAAATTTGATGAAAATTTTCATTCTGCCTCATTAAAAAATTGTAATGAAAGACATTGAATGTAAGAAGCAAAGTAGCACAGGCAACACACAAGTACAAAGTCGAACTAGAGGAACCATTTTTATATTCCATTAGATATTCGATATATTGAATACAAGGAGAATTAATTTTCAAACTGTACCTTTATATATAATCACAAATTATGAGGGAAGCTAAGAATGAGAAAGATTAAACATGAATAAAAGGAGGCCTCAATTCAAGGTACAAGACAATTAACACTTGAGCTAGCTACTTTCTGGTTGCTTTACAAAATTCATTTACAGCGGCAAAAGTTTACATGCAAAATCACAACTATCAATTGAATCCAAAGTTGTCATGTACAACATTTTTTCTTTTTAATTATTGAAAAAGTAATATTTTGATTCCTATGGGGAGCTTGTAGATAAGACCAAAGCTTGCCTTTAAAAGAAGACTACGTATGTAAAATATTCATCTATAATGAAATACTTCATGGAAATATGTTGTGCGCAACGGAACTCAAAAATCAAGTAGTACATGACAAGACAACGAGAAAGATCACTACCAAACACAAGCACAAATCACAAATCACAGCAAGACAACGAATTTACATGGTTCGGTAAGTTGCCTACGTCCACAGGGCAAGGAGAGGAGAGTTCTTACTATTAGAAATCAAGAGAATACAAATAGGATTACAAATCTCACCAATAAACCCTAGAACAAAGCTCTCTAGATCTCTCACAAATCCTCCAACAAAGGATACATAATACTCTCTCAAAAGCTTGCTCAAATCATCCTTGTTTAACCCTAATTAATCAGGTTTAACGTTATATATCAACACAAAACGAAACGGGTCAGAAAACAAAGCTCAGGCTCAGACCCGAGTCGTGATCGACCGCACTTGACTCTGCGGTCGACCGGATAGAATGACAGAAACCCGTAAAATCGATTACAGGGTCCGCAGTCGACTGCACTTGACGTCACGAACGATTGGACAAAAATTCCAAAATACACCCTGTATTGTGCACATTGGCGGTCGACCACAGTTGATCTCGCGGTCGAATGGTAAGCTTCCAAACAGTTTCCTCCTAAACTTTTTGCCGTTTCTTCACTTCTACAAATCTCCACCTCGGTGAAGTTTCTTCTAAAACTAAGCCGACACCAAAACATCCAAATTTCTAACTTGTTGCTTCCAATACAAAGTGGAATCAACCCACGACAAATGGACTCAATCCATAACAAGTCGAGAACCCAAACGAGAGCTTAAACAATCTTCCCCCATTGAAATCAACTAATCTAACAGGTTGCATCTAAAAGACTGCATACGTATCCTCTTGCCCAAGAAATCAAACCTTATGTAGTTCATCCAAATGGTCTCCAAAATTCTCAACATCAAAGAATGTTTAATAGCTCCAAACAGTGACCAAACTTAACACCCGAAAAAACTTTGGTCAACAAATCTGTAAGGTTGTCCTTTGTGTGTACCTTCTCTAACATGACATCTCCATCATCCAACACATCACGAACAAAGTAAAATCTGACATTACTATGCTTCGTGCGTGCATGATAAACTTGGTTCTTTGCCAAATAGATAGCCGACATGCTATCATAATATACTTGAATGGTCTACTGTGTAATTCCCAAGTCCTCTAATAATCCATGCAACCATAAAACCTCCTTCATAGCTTCAGCCACCGCCATATACTCTGCTTCTGTAGTAGAGAAAGCCACTGTAGATTAAAGTGTGCATCTCTAATAAACTGGTGTTCCTGCCAATGTAAACACATATCCTGAAGTAGACCGGTGCTTGTCAAGATCCCCCGCATAATCAGAATCCACATAACCAATACAATCATGCCCAATTTTCTCATTCTTCTGAAAAACTAACCCAACATCCACGATACCTTTAATATACCATAGAATCCACTTTATGGCCTCCCAATGATCCTTCCCGGGGTGGTGCATGTATCTTGATACCATACTCACGGCCTGTGACAAATCTGACCTCGTACACACCATCGCATACATCATGCTACCCACCGCACTAGCATATGGAACCTTTAACATATAATTTATGTCCTTGTTTTCGTTGAAAGTTGCCTTCATCATTGATTTTATTAAACTTTAATCGTTTACAAATGAATTCAAATAACAAAAATAAAAATTATTACAACTCTCTTAAAAATAAACACAAGATCCGTTTATCATCTCTTGCTTGCGTGGGTTCTTCGTCGGTGCCGGGGTTTATCCGTGGACGACCGCGAATCAGATCCGGTTGTCGAAAAATTGGGCAGAGCTCCTACCTCACCAAGGAGGTATTTGCTTGAAGTGCTGAGATCGACCAAGTGAAATCAGAGCTCTTCTCAAGATTAAGACCAAGCCTAATCTCAAGGAACGGACGTACGGGCTTCAGATCCTTCGAATAACTTCTCCTTTGTGCCGAAGTTCGTCGGGATCTCGTTGGCCTTTGCTAAAATTTCGTGCTCCATCACTCTTCAATCCAACAGCACCTCATCCTCTTGATAAAATTCCAGATCTGCAAAATGGAAACCTTTGACTCCTATTTATAGGCCTCAGATGCGGTTATTTGAATGAGAACAAGTGATTTGGCTCTATCTTCAGTTTTAACAGCTTAATCATGTTTGGGGATGATATCAAGGCAGTTATGAACCCCTGGAATAGACAAATCCTATGAAAAACCACTTTAAAACCGTCAAAACGCGTTTCGGGTTCCAGACTGCGCAGCGTGGATTATTGTAGCGCGGGTCGGACTGTAGCGCGGGTCGGACTGTAACGCGGGTCAGACTGTAGCGTCGGTCGGAACTGTAGCGCGGGTCAGACTATAGCGCGTCGGACTGTAGCGCGTCGGACTGTAGCGCGCGTCGGACTGTAGCGCGGGTCAGATTTGAGCATCCCGGAGTTACTATAGCGGTCTTAACTCACTCATCCGACCTCGGAATGAGGTGATTCAAGATGTGTTAGAAAGCTGACGAAGAGACCTACAACTTTCATGTTTTGAACTTTTTCAGATTCAAATCTTAGCATGGTCTAAATACCTCTTCATTTTGCTGTCCACTTTGAGGTGTTCGACACTTTCTGACTTCTCCGAACTTGTATTGCGTATTTCGTCATTTCGGTGACTTGTACACTTCAATGACTCATTTTGTATATTTGTTAGCTTTCATGGGGCCAGATAATCCTTTTCTGACTTGGATGATGACGCTTATCGTCTGTATTTCGTCCCGAGCTGTGTGTAGAAACCTATAGGCATTTTTATACGCTTACAGTCCTTAACTGAAACATGTGACATATTAGCTGAAAGCTTGAAGTGTGGAGCCAATGGAGTACTCACAGCCTTTGCATTACCATCAAAGCTGTATTTCTTTAACATCTTTTGTAAGTAACTCCTCTGTGTAAGCTTCAATCTCCCCTTCATCCTGTCTCTCTCAATCTCTATACCCAATATCTTCTTAGCTTCTCCAAGATGCTTCATTTCAAACTCGGATGACAGCTCCTTTTTCAACTTTCGAATAGCCGAAGAGTTCCTGGAAGTAATAAGCATATCATCAACATACAACAATAAATATATGTACTCACCATCCTGTAGCTTGTGCATATAAACATATGGGTCATATGAGCTCCTCATGTATCCATGACCAATCATGAAGCTGTCGAATCTCTTGTACCACTATCGCGGCGATTGCTTCAAATAATAAAGAGACTTCTTTAGCTTACACACCAAATCTTCCTTTCCTGTAGCTTTGAATCCCAAGAGTTGTATCATGTAGATCTCCTCATCTAAATATCAGTGTAGAAAGATTGTCTTAACATTCATCTGGATCAAATCCAAATCCATTTGTGCCACTAATTCCAATAAAATTCGAATTGACGAATGCTTCACAACAGGTAAAAATATCTCGTTGTAATCAACGCCCTCAAGCTGTGCATATCCCTTAGTAACCAACCTAGCTTTGTACCTAATGTCCCTAATAAAAGATCACTCTTTCTTAGCATATACCAACTTGCAACCAAAAGATTTCTTTCCCTTAGGTAGCTTTGCAAGTTTCTAAGTATCGTTCTTCTGAAGAGACCGCATCTCCTCCTCCATAGCTTCCCTATACCTGATCAAATTAGAGCTAGACTCTATCTCCCTGAATGTAGAAGGAATCATATTATTAACGACCTCCACTGATAAATCATATACAACCATGACATCATTGTATCTAGCTGGTCGACGAATTACCCTTCTAGGTCTATTTGCTGCAATGGACTCTTGAACATGACCCTGCTCCTGAGTCTCACCGTCCATTGTATCCTCTAAATGCTCGTCTATCATCCCATCTCCTTCCAGTGTCATCGCTGTAGGAGCCTCAATGGATACAATGCTATCTGGAGTGGGTGGAGTCACATCATCCTTCACTTGCTGTGATATCCTACTAATCTGATCTTCCTCCACCTACCAAGGAACTTGAGGCCTCATCATGTACGCCTCATCAAATATGACATCTCCGCTAATGACTATCTTCTTATCCTGTGGATCCTATAACTTGAAGCCTTTAACACATTCTCTAAATCCTACAAAGAATGCTTTCCTCACCCTCGGATGTAATTTTTCATCATTAACATGATAATAAGTAGGACACCCGAATATCCAAAGCGACTCATAGTCACTAGCCAATAAACCAGACTAACGCTCCATAGGAGTCTTCTCTTGTATCGCAGTGCACGATAACCTGTTCACGAGATGGCTTGCATAAACCAACGCATCGGCCCAAAATGATCTAGGCAATCCACTTTGTGTTATCATACATCGTACCTTCTCCAGCAAGGTACGATTCAATCTCTCAGCCACCCCGTTCTGTTGTGGTGTCTCTCGAACTGTAAAGTGTCGCCTAATACCGTGATCCTGATAAAACTATAGAAATGAATCACTTTTGTACTCTCCACCGTTATCTGAATGAAGAGTCTTTACTTTTCTACCTGTCTACAGCTCCACTTTCTTCTTTCACTCCACAAAAATATCCAGGACCTCTTGTTTATGCTTCATTGTATATACCCAATTTTTTATGGAATAGTCATCAATGAAAGTGACAAAATAGTTGGCCCCATCAACTAATATGTGTTTGGAAGGGCTCCAAACATATGTGTGAATGTAATCCAATATACCTTGGATGTTGTGAATAGTGGTGCCAAACTTCATTCTAGTCTTCTTCCCAAGTACACAATGCTCACATAGCTCCATCTTGTAGGTTTTCTCACCTTTCAATAGCCCCTTTTCGCTAATGTCTGTAGGGACTTATCACTAGTGTGTCCTAAATGCATGTACCATAAGCTGACAGTGTCCTCCTCTGTAGTGATAGAAGCTGTCAGATCTCATGTAACTGTCTTGCCCTTCAAATAGTATATGTTATTTTTCCTGATACCTCGCATCACTACTATAAAACCCTTCGTGACCTTCATAGTAGCATCCTCTAAGGTCACCCGATAACCTGCTGCCTCTAAAGTACTAAGAAAAATGATGTTCTTCATCAACTGTGGTACGAATCTCACTTCTTTTAACTTCCTAACCACTCCGTCATGTATTCTGATCCGGACTGAACCAATACCACCAATAGGACATACGTGATCATTTCCCATAAGCACGACATCCCCTCTTTTCAGCTCCTCAAAGCTGGAGAACCAATCCCTCCTAGGAAAATTGTGATATGTGGTTCTCGAATCCAGTATCCACTTCGTAGAGTCGACATAGCAAATCGACGGTAGTGTAGGGTATGAATAGCCTGAAGAATCTGAATCTGAATATTCATCAACAACTTTTACAACATTTACTTTTGAAGCTTGTACAACTTTCCCCTTGTTCTTCCCGGCTTTGTCCTTCAACTTTGAGCAGTCGATCTTTCAATGTCCCTCTTCTTTACAAAAACGATATTGATTTCTACCAACACTCTTATAGCCACCTCTATTCTTTGATTTTGAGTGGTTGACTTGGCGATGGTTTAGACTACGACCTTGAACTGCTAATACATCTCCTGATGCCTTCTCGGAGGGTTCGCCATCACTCTTCCTCAACTCATAGTTCACCAATGCTGAGGTCACCTCCTTGTAGTTAACTATAGTTATTCCATTGATCATAGTGAGAACAAACATACAATAATCATCCTCTGACAACGAATACAAAAGTAACATCACCTTATCTTCATCCTTAACCATGATGTCTATATTGGCCATATCTGAAAGTAACTTCGTGAAGTTATTTACATGCTCTCTAATAGAAACTCTCCTTTTCATCTTGAACTAGTAAAACCTTTTCTTCAAGTGAAGCCGATTCACAATGCTC
Source organism: Asparagus officinalis (assembly GCF_001876935.1). Classification (NCBI taxonomy): domain Eukaryota; kingdom Viridiplantae; phylum Streptophyta; class Magnoliopsida; order Asparagales; family Asparagaceae; genus Asparagus; species Asparagus officinalis. The sequence goes on along the minus strand of NC_033800.1, from coordinate 11,225,393 downwards.
TTCGTAAGATACTTCTCATTAAGCGTTTCCCACAATTTCTTCACCGACGTCTCGTTCATCATATTATTAATAAGATCCGGCGTCAAACATGATCAAATAACTCCACAAGTCCTATAGTTCATCTTCTTCCAAATCTTGTCCTCCATATCTTCAGGTTTTCTTTTGTAACTCAAGAGTCTCCTCCAAATTCTATGCATCCAACGCATCCATCATCTGATACCTTCACAAACCAAAATTAATCTTGCCAACGAACTTTAGAACATCAATCTTAGTGTTATTAATGCTCAGACTCTGTATCGCCTTCATAATAGACGACCCCGATATACTTGCTTCTCCCATGTTTTAGATCTAACTCTCTAAGTAAGAATCCTTCAACGAATCCTTCGAACAAGCCCCAAGCCAAACCCAAAGCTCTGATACCACTTGTTGTGCGCAACAGAACTCAAAAACCAAAAAGTGAACAACAAAACAATAAGAAAGATCATAATCAAACACAAGCACAAATCATAAATCACAGCAAGACAACGAATTTACATGGTTCGGTAAGTTTCCTATGTCCACGGGGCAAGGAGGGGGGAGTTCTTACTATTATAAATCAAGAGAATACAAATAGGGTTACAAATCTCACCAATAAACCCTAGAACAAAGCTCTCTAGATCTTTAATAAATCCTCCAACAAAGGATGCATAATATTCTCTCAAAAGCTTGCTCAAATCGTCCTTACTTAACCCTAACTAATCTGGTTTAGGGTTATATATCAACATAAAATAAAACGGGTCAGAAAACAAAGCTCAGGCTCTGTATGGTCGAAAAATTGATGTTGATTGATTCTTGTTTTAAGAAATGGGTTCGATCACTTAGTATGAATCTCGTACAATCACTCACTCTCTCGATTACAGAGAAAGAGAAGATTAATTTGACTTCTTTTTTGTTTAAAAGTGGGTTCTTGGTGGCGAAATGATGCTTCTCTCGATTCTCAAGCTGAGATTGCTTCCCGTTGACGATCAGATCAAGATCGCTTCAACTCGAGAGGAGAATCAGACTTTGTTGATGGCTTAGATTGTTAGAACCGAGGTTCAGATCTTAATCTTGATTGCCAAAGCTCTTCATCCCGTGCTCCTCGTCTGCCCCTCCTTTTATAGCTACTCATAGCTATTTATAGGCCTTTAGTGCTTAACTGATGAGCTAAAATTGTGGAGTCGTGGTATAATTGATGCGCTGAAATCGTGGAGTCGTGACGTAATTGACTCTTTGGATTTAGCCCACATGGCTGATTAGGTTTTCGGAGCCATTACAGCTGGATCTCCTACGGACTACGAGCTTCCCTGCATGGCAAGGTTCATCTGATTGTACGAGCCTCAATATGCAGCGAGGTTCATTTTCTAAGGACAACTTTGCAGTATAGCAAACATTGTCTTCACTGATGCCGTCTGACGAGCTGTGTATTCACTAATGAACTTCATCTTCGATAGCTGAGTCCAACTACGTAGTGAGTCTTATGAATTTTCTTTTGACGCGCCTCATCTTCACTAATGAGCTTTACGTCTGGTGGTAAGTTCCGAACCTCGTATCCAATGACGAGTTTTGAACCATGTTTCCAATGATGAGCTTTGAACCTCGTTTCCAATGATGAGCTTCAACCTTGTCTTCAATGATGAGCTTCGAACCTTATCTTCAATGATGAGCTTCATCTTCCAGAGTAGCTTTGTCCACAGTGATAAACTTTGATGCGATACAGCGAACCTCGTCTTTTGATGTCGAGCTTCGCTACGTGGTGAATCTCGTCTTTTAATGTTAAGCCATGCTGCATGGCGAACCTCATCTTCTGATGTCGAGCTTCGCTGTATGGCGAACCTCATCTTTTGATGTTGAGCCTTGTTGCATGGCGAATCTCGTAGGCGAAGCTGTCAGGCGAGCTTCAATCAGTTTAGGCAAACTTAGCATTGTAGGCAAACTTTAATGTTCAGGCGAAGTCCAGTCTTGCAGACGGACTTCAGAACATGTTACGAAGAACGGGTCATAACTTTCAAATCGTAAGTCAGAATTAAACGAATTATATATGAAAATCGACTATCTCGACGAGACGGAGCGGACCAAACCCACCTTAAAGGGTTCAGTTTGCTCCTGTCCATTTCGCCAACTTCCTTACGGTTTGAGAGATATTAGCGTTTTTTTGTCAAATTTGAGCTTCTTTGCTAGGAATTAAGGTAATTTTTATTGCCTACAGACTCGGACTTGAGTCGCGGTCGATCGTACTTGACTCTGCGGTCGACCAGATAGAATAATAAAAACTCGTAAAATCGATTACAGGGTCCGCGTTCGACCACACTTGACGCCGTGATCGACCGGACAAAAATCCAAAAATGCAACATGTATTGTGCATGTTGGCGGTCGATCGCAGATGATCTTACGGTCGACAGGCAAGCTTCCAAACAAATTCCTCCTAAACTTTTTCGCTGTTTCTTCACTTCTACAAAAATATGCCTAATTCAGATGAAAACTAGATAATTAAATCACGGACCGTAGTCGGAAGGAGTATATAATATATATATATTTATATATATATACATATTAGTATATATATATATATATACTATAGCTATATATATATTATATATATATATATATTATATATATAATATACACACACACACTACACGGATACAGTTCGCATTCCATGACAAGAGAGAGAGAAAGCATAATGTGTATCCTAGACATCCTAGATCAAAAGAGAAAAATCCTCTCCTGTCAAGGATACCCATTAATCTTTATATATATATATTATTTATATATATAAAATATATATATATATATATATATGATATATATATAATATATATAATATAGATATATATAGGAAAGTGTCCTAAGTGATCTCACGTCTTACATAATCATCTAAGGACACGGTTTAAAATTACATAATTGAGCTATATTGTGGATGATCCGCTCCGTTGAACTTGATCTATATATGTGTGTGTGTGTGTGTGTGTATTATATATATGTGTGTGTGTATATATATATTGTGTGTGTATATATATATTATATGTGTGTGTGTATTTAGCTCTTTAATTAATTTGGAATTTGGATTGATTTAAATTTATCATTTTAATATAATTAAATGTAAATGATTTTTTTAAGCTTGTCAGCATGAATAATGTCATTGTTTACTGTGAAAGGCTGTGATATCTTGAGAGAGGGGTTTTCATTATGTCCGGTGAAAATTTAAGTATTGATGGCTTTTTGGAGGACCAGGTAGTGAAATTTTGTAAATTAACTCATCAAATATCTAGGATGACGAAGTTTTAGCAAGCTGATTTATTCTAAAGTAGCAATCTTGTAAACTATTGATGATGTTATTAAAATGTTTATTCCTACCAGGCATCTTAATTTGTTTCCGAAGACTACTTTTCTACTACTATTTTATAGGGGTAGAAGTTGGAAGAAGCTAAAAGATGACCTAAACAAATTCCACCCCCAAATGCAAAAAGCTAAAAATAACACATCTAATATTTGCCGATGACTTACTGATCCTTTTCTGTAGAGGGGATTATTATTCTGTGAACAAACTCTTTCAATGTGTTAAATCTTTTGGAGCTTGTTCTGGCTTGGAGGCAAATCCTACTAAGTGTTCTATCTTCTATGGTGGTGTATCGGAGGCAACGAAACATGCCATTAGCAATTCTCTGGGTTTCCCTGAAGGAACTCTGCCTATTAAATATCTGGGGCTTCCCTTAATCTGCAAAAGGATGTCATACTTGGATTGCAATCCTCTGATCATGAAGATTTCCAACCAATTCCAAAGTTGTCTAAAGCACAAACATTTGTCCTATGTAGGTAGGATACAGATAATCAAAAGTGTCATATTGGGTGTTCAAATTTTCTGGACATCTAGCTACATTCTTCCAGTTAAAGTTCTACACAAGATTGATGAGCTATGTAGGAGTTTTTTATGGGGCAAATCAGATCAGGTATTCAAAGCTTCTCTTGTGTCATGGAATAAAATCTGTGTGCAAAGGAAACATGGTGGCTTGGGAATTTTTTCGGCTCAACTTTGGAACACTGCCGCTGCTTTAAAACTTCTTTGGAAAATTCACATGAATAAGGAACAACTGTGGATTAAATGGATACATGAGAATTACCTAAAAAATGAGAGTATTTGGCAGGCTAATGCTAGAAAGGGGGACTCTTGGATGTGGAAACAACTTTTGAAAATCAGAAATAAGTGCCTGGATTTGTATGGAGGAATCGACAATCTCAAGCAACTTATAGACTCTTGCTGTGTCCATTCAAGAATACAACTTTCTGGTCTATATTCCTGTCTACATCCTGTTACTACACAAGTTACATGGCATGACACAGTTTGGAAAAAATTGAGTTATCCTAAGCACTCGTTCATCTTGTGGCTGGTAGTTCAAGATAAACTTCAAACTCAAGATAGATTACCTAAGCATGGGATCATTCAGGCTTCAGTATGCAAGTTGTGTGATGGTTCATGTACAGAGAGCCGTAATCATCTCTTCTTTGAATGCTCAATGTCTAATTATGTCTGGAATGGTATAATGTAATGACTTAAATTCAAATGGATGTGCTGTGAATGGTCTTCCCTTATGAATTGGTACAGTTTCAGATTGAGGGGTGGTGGGTTTAAGCAAAAAATCAAGAGGATGGCATTAGCTGCTACAGTCTACAATATTTGTAGAGAAAAAAATTCCAGAATTTTCAAGATGGAGAATAGATCTGCTGACAGTTTGATCAAAAACATTAAGTTGGACATCCTCACATCTATCTTGAACAAATCCCTATCGGCTGAATGCAAAGGATGGGTTCTCTCCTTGTAGAGCTCAGAATTAATCTCCGTGTTGCCAGATTGTAGGTATGAAGTAGAATATCTGTGGAGGATAATTCTTAAGAGGGTTTAAGAAGGAATTTGCTTTTGTCTGTTTGAGTATGGGATTATTCTGTATGTCTCATGCACAGGAATGATGTTTAGGAGTGTTTGCTGAGCTCTATTTTAAGAGCCGCAAGATGTTATCTCACTTTTTGGCAGTGAGATTCTTGATGTATATACCTTTTACATTTTGGAAATGAATAAAATTTTCATTTACCAAAAAAATAAAATAAAAGAGGACCTAAATTTGGTTCTTTTTTATATCTTCTTAATGTGATAATCACACTTTATATTAAGTAGACATTTGCCAGAAGTAAATACTATTGTCTCTGCATTTGAAGTTAACATCTTGTGTCATATTTGGGGATAGTGGATTCAGATTGTTCATCTCATAGGTGTATAGTGGAATATTTGACTGCAATTTTAGACACTTCAACTAATTCCAATTTTTTCAAGCACAACAATTATAATTCAATGGGTAATCATTATGATTTATCTTGAAAGATAATTAAAAGAACTGTAATTTTTGTGGATATGATCGATGATTTCTATAGTTGAAACATTCATATGTAATTGTCCTTAATAAAGATGAAGGATTATAATTTGATCATCAAACAAAGGGATATAGAAAATTCAAATTCCTTCACCAAACATTAACCTGCAGATAAATGTATGGTTCTTTGATACAAAATATACATGATCATAACCATGCATTTCACCAAAATTAAATCTCAGTAATAAAAATGATCAAGCCTGAACTTGATTATTCAAAACCATCATAAACCAATCAAAATCACAATCACCCAAACGATCATCTCATCCCCCATCAAACAAGTCCAATACATATGAGATCTATACTAAAATTTTAACCTCCGTAAATGTTGAAGATAAGATAATAAGAGAACATGATGCAAATTAAGAGGATAAATATTATTTCAACAAATAAAATTCTACAACAAACCACATTTAAACTCAACAAACCACATTTAAACTCCTCCATTTTTTTCACATGACCTGGTATCTCCAAAACCTGTTCATAGAGATCAACTCTAATTAACTTAGAGATCTAATTTATTAGATATATTTTAAGGAAAACGTTTTATAAATCTTAGCTAAGCCCTAACCTGTCATGCCTAGCAACCGTGGATGATAACGGAGAGTATCGGTTCGGAACCGGCACGTGCCTCCGGAATATCAGGCCAGAGAACCGAACCGCCGAACCGCCGATACAAGGACCGATACAAACTCTACAGCAATTCCTCCAATCTCGTGAAACTTGCAAATGCTCTTTCTCATTATCACCCCAAGAACAGCTGAGACTGCTTCATCCCATGAGTTTATCATCTTGGAGTTTGGCAGAAAGTTATCTTTTTTGAGAAAGAGATGGGAGAAATCGTGACGGTGATGCAAGAAGAAAGAGAAGGCAAGAAAAGTCTCCTAGTTGGTAAAAGATCCCTCGATCTAATCTGGCGTTAAAAAAAAATGAGTTGGTTGTGCTTGTTTTTGTGATTGTGCATATGAGTACGCGTACTTTTCATGGTTAAGTGGACAAAAATGCCTATTCATGTAGGAATTATTTTCCATTAATTTCTTTAATTTGTAGACAAACAGCATTTGAAAACCTTATGGTTTTACTCAGGTTGCGCATATATATTAGGAAAATGATAGGGACACACATCCAACCACAACCTTAACCACACCCCCTCTCTCATTTGCTACAGTGCACCGGGCCCCACATGAGATTTTAAAATTTTAAAATCCCATGTGGGGCCTGGTGCACTGTAGCAATGAGAGAGGGGGTGTGGTTGAGGTTGTGGTTGAGGTTGTGGTTGGTGGTGTGCCCCTAGTGCCACCCTATATATTATCACTTGTTTCACAACAGTATTTATGTATTCTAAGTTGTCTAAAATTATCAATGATGAATTTTATTGATCGGATAAAAATGATCACCCAAGTAGGTCTTATTTTTCTTTTTCTTTTTTTTTTGGCCAAATAGCATGTAGAAAGTTTTTGCTTTTACTTACATTAATTGTACGTATATACGATCACTCTTGTTTTAAGTACACACACAAAGCTAAAAGTATAATTAACATCACTTCCCCCACAATAAGAAAAAGGTCTTCTCTAGTTAATAAAAAGGACTTGTTAACTCCTCATTATTTTCTACTTCTTTTATTTTCTAATAAAGATCATGACTTTATATTGTACCTAAAAAATCTCTCTAATTTCCATGATATGAGCTACATCTCACTGGCTATCTACTTTGTTCATTGGCAACTTTGTATCTAGCATCTATGAATAAAAGTTTAATTCATTGTCCAAAAAAAAGACTTTGTACCTAGCATCACTCTAAAAATTGAAATTTACCCACAAATACTTTCTCAGATATGATTTGGTTTCGATTATATAAAGAGAGAAGAAATGGGTTCAATGTTTGCGTCCATCTCTACTGTGCTCCGACTAAGAGGGTATTTCCGGAATTTAACTTCTACACCGACAAAGTTCAGGGGCTACGTGGGGCCCACAGTAGATGAACACACGATGAGCTCATTTTTTAGGAGAAGAGCGGGAAAAGCTGGCACTATCTGCTCTTCTTTTGGGTTCGGTTCGCGTCATTGGGTTCCAAAATGTCGACATTATGCAAGTTAAGTCCCTTACGAAAACGACAAGAAGGTGAAAGTGAGTTGCTTTAAAAATAGGGGTTTTTGTCTTTTACCCCAAAATTTTATTCTAACTCTTTTTTAAACCCATGTACTTATAAAATGCCTCTTAAACCCAAAAATACAACGATCACTTATTTTTAAACTCAAGTCTTCATAATACGTATCAATATACATTATATACATATTAAAAACTCAATATTTCCATATTATCCTCTTCATTCTCTCTTCTACTCTCTGCTCCTTTCCAAACAACTTTTCACCATCCTATTAATCACCGATCTCCTCCTCTACTCCCCAACTTACCCCTTGAATCCCTTTCCTCTTTGTGATTGAGCTTTATGTTCTTCCTCCTACCACTCCTCCACTTCCTCCACAAAAGACTTCACCATGAAGCTTGCACGCGACATCAAGTCCACCAGCTTTCCTTTCACTCTTTGGCTAACAAGCTCAACCACTCCAAGCTCGTCCTCGACTGCCGACTGCTCCAACGAACTCTCCCCCATCCTCTATCTTGACTTTAACGGTGGGGGGGGGGGGGGGTTAGTCATCTAGAACTTAAAACTAGAACTGTGATAATTTGTGGGATAAATTTTTAAGGTGTTAGTCACATAGAACTAGAAAATGAGATATTTTTTTATAGTGTTAGTCAAGTAGAACTTTTGTAGAACTAGAACTGTATTATTTTTTTGGTGCGTTAGTCAAATAGAATTCTACTAGAATTAGAATTGGGATAATTGGTCATAATTATCCCACAAATTGTACTACCTATATATATAACCATAAGTTCTCCTCTTTCAAATTATCCCACACATTGGAAAGAATACAATTGGAAAAAAAAGTGAAACGCCGCCTCCCTCCCTCTTGGTTAGTTTCTCCGCCTAGAAAATTTCTCTGCCATGAAGTCAATCATCCGTTCATTTTTCTGTCTTTACTTTGTTTTTGTGATGATTAGATCTTTTATTATTATCTTCAAGATGTATTACTTTATTGATAGCTTTTTGACGTAAATTACTTTATTATTATCTGTTTGATCTAAGTTTTCTCTCCACAACAGTGGTTTAGGTTAAGAATATAGTGTTGGTGGGTTAGTGCTAAAGATATGTGGGCTATTTATGTTTTTTTATAAGTTAGAAAGCAACTTTGCGATCACATTGATGATTTGATGTTGAATGGTTAATGGTGATATCTATTATTATTAAATCGGCTCAGTAAATTGATTGGGATATTTATAGTTCATCTGTCGATCATCTGTTTAGCGGCCATGGATGATTCCTGTGTACATTTTATTTATTTGCTTATATGGTTTCAGCGATCATGATGAGATTGGTCCAAAGGGTTAATGGCTGAAAAATACTTATTTTTCTTTCTTTATGATGTTATGAGATTTGAACTTCGACATTTATGATCCTCCGCTAGAAGCTCCACGAAATGTTCCTGATGCAGACGATGACTCCGATAAAGAAGACGAGTTACAGACTCAACGAGCAGCTGTAGGAGCTTGGAGAAATTCTATGGCAGATGCCATGTGAGATGATAGAAGCCATGTGGGATGATGGAAGTCGAGTCACTCTAGGGATTTAGATTTTTATTTATTTGTAAATTATTTTATTATTTGAGATGAATAGTGATGCTTTATTGCATTATATTTTATAGTTATTACTAGAATTTGCTTATCAATATTATATTATTTTTAATATACAATTATTAACAATAGTAATTTATACCCACCATTACCCCCACCAAATTATCCTACCAAATTATGCAACTTTATAATATTATCCATCATTATCCCACCAAATTATCCTACCAAATTATCCCACTTTAAGAATTACCCATCATTGTTCCAATAAATTATCCCAGTGTCAAAATATTATCCCAATTTACCACTTATCCCAGTTTTACTTAAAAAGTTCTAGGTGACTAACCCCCCCTTAAAGATCAACTTCACCACATTTGCCTACAGTCACAAGATTACTTTTATGTTGGATTGAATTAGACTTTGAATTTAATGCTTGAAATGAAAGTTCTTTTGTATATTGTGAGTTTGATAAAATGCTTCAAAAAGATTTTCAGTTGATTTGTAATATTTAACAAGATTATGTGTATTAAATAGAATTTATTTGATGCATATTACATGTTTGACTAAATGCTTTAAGAAGTTTTTTGGTCGATTTGTATCATTTATAAAGATTATATAGCAAGTCGTCAATCGCCAATGGAGTTTATGAATGATATAGAACTCATAACGAGTTATATGTTGTTCTGAAAGGTCTATAACCCTTTATGATACATTGTAGCTCTTATGGTATATTGTAGCTCATTTCTTTAATGAAAAATGTAGCTCTTTATGGACAAAATATTAGCTCTTTATGAGAAATGTATAGCTGTTTATGTGAAAAATTAAGAGCTATACTTTTCTAAAAATCAAAAAATTGAGAGTGAAGCTCTCGTTGATATGAATAATTGATAAAAAAACACATTATATACATCATCACATGTTTATATTGTTAAGAAAAAAACTGATTTGATTTATTCCACTAAGTTTTAGAATTTTTAGAGACCATAAAGAGCTATACTTTATCAGTAAAGAGTTATACTATGGTCATAAAGAGACATATTTTGGCATAAAAAGTTAAACTTTCATGATAATGTGCTACACTTTACAATAAAGAGCTAAACTTTTTCAAAAAACTAAAAAATTGAGAGTAGACCTCTCGTCGACATGAATAATTGATCAAACAACATATTGTATACATCATCACACGCTTATATGACTCACAAAAAATTGATTTGATTTATTCCGCTAAGTTTCAGAATTTTCAGATGCCATAAAGAGCTATATTTTATCAGTAAAGAGCTATACCATGATCATAAAGAGCTATACTTTGACATAAAGAGCTATACTTTTATGATAAGGTGCTACACTTTAGTATAAAGAGCTATATTTTTCTAAAAACTAAAAAATTAAGAATGGACCTCTCGTTGACATGAATAATTGATCAAACAATACATTATATACATCATTACACGTTTACATTGCTCAGAAAAAACTAATTTAATTTATTCCACTAAGTTTTAGAATTTTCAGAGACCATAAAGAACTATGTTTTATCAGTAAAGAGCTATAGTCATAAAGAGCTATATTTTGGCGAAGAGGCGGTCAAAGATGGTGGTTCGTCGGAGCATTTGGGGCTCAGTAGAAAGAAAAGACGTCACTGTCTCCAAGTCTCCAGCTTGAACAACTCTGAAGAATTCGTGTTGTCACTTGACCGAGCGCATGTTAGAGACTGGCTCATTCTCACATAGTCCCCCTTCCGCCGCCACTGCAGGAGCTCCGCCTCGACACATGATAAAGCCGAAGGGTATTTTGTGCCGGGAGAGAGTCTGGGGAGTGGGGGAGATTAGAGTCTGAAAGAATTCATGTTGGTCACTCCTAGATTTGATTTTGTGAAACGAATGAAGGAAAAAAAAAGGAGAGAGATAGGTTTATTTGGGGAAGAAGGTTAATTTTAGAAATTTGTATTTACTGGGGAAATATAGTATAAGCATTGAGCGTATTGTACAGATTGAGTTTAAAAATAAGTGGTTTGGGGCACATTGGGTTTAAAATGTTCATAAAAGTTGGTGGGTTTTTAAATAAGTTTGGGTAAAACTTTGGGTTAATACCCCTTAAAAAGAAGGTTACTTTTTAGAAAAATCCCTCAACTATTTTAATTTGAGGAACATCTTAAAACTTAAAACTTGGGGTGTTGTAGACAACGCTCGTAGATTTTAAAATTTTGATTTAATCCTTCGACCTTTTCTTACCTAATACTCCAAAGTAACATTACTAGGTCTAATATTTTCACGTGATAAGTACATTACTTACAAAAACTAAGGCCTCAACCATAAAGAACTTAGCCTAAATTTATACTCATTACTGGTTTGAATTGAAGAATATTCCTTCAACTTTTATGTTTTAAGATGGAGTGCTAATTATAACTTTCTAACACACACTAATTTGTGGCAGAAAGGAAAAGATTTTGGCCCTGGTTCTGAGGGCAATGGAGACAGAATTTTGTTTTCCTTCCTAAAAAAAATAAAGCAGAGGAGAGAAGGATTCTGGTGTTTTGTTGTGGGGGCGACAAAAAGAATTTTCTTTTTCTCTCAAAAAATGAAGGTGAACACATAGGACATTTTACAGTAGAAGGACTTTTCAAACTTATTGTACAATTTGAGGAAACCTGATAGCAATTTCAATTATTGAGACTAATAATATTGATATTGATTATCCCATTCTAGAATTTTACGTCAGGATCAGAGGACAAATCCTTTTTGTGCTTGCGTGGGCTTACTAGGGAAAGCAATATCAAGGTCTGGCCATGGGTCCGTATCTGGGGCTAGGGATGGTTATGGGCCTTCTTTCTTGAAGATCCCTTTTGTGGGGCTTGGGCCAATTGGTGTGTTTGTCACCAATAGGATTAAGAAAGGGGCGGAAGCATGTGCGAAATAGAAATGCTACTAAGGACCTTTTTGTTTGCACAGAAGTAATTATGAAGTAGCTGAAGTAAAAGAAGTAGATGTTATTTCTGCTGCTTCTAAACAAAAAAGTGTGTTTGGTTCTCTGAAAAACTTACTTCCAATACTTCCTTAAACGCTTATGTGGCGCCTACGTATCATCTTTACTTCCAAAATATTTTTCTAATCCTCAATACTCAGAAGTAACTCGGAATTTCATAGTTGAAATGCATATTAATTAGAAAATAAATAATTTTTAATTAATATTTCCTTTATTAGTTACTTCTAACAACTTTTCATTGATAAAATTGCTCTTAATTTTAACAATTATTTTGTAGTAATTTGTGATGGTCGTCGGCCAGCTTTTCTTTGAGATGAAGAGAACAGTTTGTCTATTAATTTTTTGTCTAAATACCACGTTGATGTTACCATCAAATGAGCGATGGAGGAGGGAAATTAGAGATTCATAGGAATTTATGGTGATCCTGAGTCTTATCGTAGGCGAGAGGTAAACAATTATTTTGAAGCTATGTAGTTGAAGGATTCTTCTTGCTCTCAAGTGGCGAGGGGTCATAGCGGCATGAAACTGGTTGTAATGTGTTAGATCAAATTAAAGAGCGTGGTGTGGCTTTGAAATTGGGGAAACAACATGTGTTAATTACTTGCTAGTAATATTTCCAAATGTTATCCAAACAAAAAATATATATAAATGAAAAGGAAGAAGTTCTACTTCCATTACTTCTAAAAATATGTAAAACAAACAAAAAAAAATGCTATTTTCACTACTTCATACTTCATAGTTTTGAAAGTTACTTCTATAAATTACTTCTTACTTCCAATACTTCCATTATCCAAACGGGCCCTAAATGAAACTTATCAACAAGAATCATCAACATCAATATTTCAAATAAATGAAGTAAAAACAACCCTTTGTTAAAAACTTTAATTGTCAACAAAATAAAGATATGTTCTTTCATCTTGCATCAAGTATTGCATGTCATCTTTCGCATAGAATTATTGCTCAAGCGCACAAAAAATATTTGAGAAAAGTAATGATTGTTATCAGTGATGCTCACATCAATAGGAAAAATATAGAATTTTAAATGAGTCTAGCTCTGATTAGCCAATTATTTGGATGTTTTGGGATATTTGCCGGCCACAAGGAAACTATTCAAGAAGCCATTTGCTTGTGCTAACACGTTATAGTCTAAGTCTTAGTCTACCACTGATATTGTAGGTACAAAATATCTTAGCTTTACAATTCAAGATGATGGTAGTGTTATTCTAAGGGAAAATGATAGGGGCACACCCCCAACCACAACCTCAATCACACATCCTCTCTTATTGCTACAATGCACCGGGTTCCATATGGGATTTTAAAATTTTAAAATCTCATGTGGGACCCAGTACACTGTAGCAAATAAGAGATGGGGTATGGTTGAGGTTGTGGTTGGGGGTGTGACCCTAGTGCCACCCTATTCTAAGTCTACCACTATGTTATAGATAATCATAGTTTATCATTTGAAAAGACTCATAACCATCCATCCATATTTACAATGTGGACATTTTAAAGTTGATTGACCTTTTTTAGGAAGTTTTTAGGTAAAAGACCATCACGTCTAAGTTATATTATTAATAATAAAATAATATAGATATAAAGTAAGAAAGAGATAACCACAAAAGTTAAGTGTTGATCATGTTTACCCCTTGGGCCTTGGCCGTGTAGAAATAGCAGGATTCAGGCAGACAGATTGGCGGGGGGGGG
>NC_033800.1:11192941-11210580 GCF_001876935.1 Asparagus officinalis | reverse complement strand
ACTCTGATCGCAGACTACCAATGACTGCCTGAAAGTGTGCTTCATGTCTGAACAGAGCGGTGATGGTTGGTTGCAAAAGGAACATAAAGTAAAGATGAATTAGGCTTTAAATTACATCTTTAGACACGTCAAAATTTACTTCAAAATAACGAATAGCAGACGGCACCGACTCATTCCGCTCGACCCAAAATTGCTAGCTAGTTAGATTGGGCATTTCTCGATGGGTGATTTTTCCCTTTGACCAAACATACAATTAGTTGAACTAAAATAGTATGCAGTACTCTGTCTCTTAACAAGATAGGATGCAAGCATGGCATGAGAATGCTTAGGGTGTTTAAATTATTTACGCATCTACGCTATTGTCGTCTTCACAAGAACTAAACAATTTTATATTTGGGGCGGGCCGCGAGTCAATCTCAATATATATGATAAATTTAACATATTAGAGTTGAAAGGGTTTAAAAATTTTGTTCTCTAACAAGCCATTGATCCCATGCTGACGAGTTAATTTTAGAAGAGTATGTAATAAGTCTTCTGTGACAAATAGATCCAATAATGAGCTAGGTATAGAAACACGTAATATTCACAATTCACACAAGTTACGCCGCTGCAATTACATACAAAAATAAATGAAATTTCACACAGTGAGCTTTCAAACAGCAGCCGCCCCCAATCAGTGGAGTGCATGCATAAGAGGAGCTCCATGCCATCATCAATCAGACTACCTTGAGACTCCATCTTTACGTTTCAGGTAACAAAAGAGAGATTGAGGGGGAGAGAGAAAGAGAGTACCTTGAGAGGGGTCGGGCAGCAGGAGGCGGGCGGCGAAGAGGAAGGTCTCGGAGACGGTGACGAGGGGGAGGGAGGAGTCGTGCTGGGGGACGTAGGCGGAGAGGCGGCGGAAGGAGGAGGGGTGGAGGGGGGAGGAGTTGAGGAGGAGGTGGCCGGACGAGGGGGCGACGCGGGCTGAGAGGATGTCGAGGAGGGTCGACTTGCCAGCTCCGCTGGGGCCGACGACGCCGAGGAGCTCGGCGGGGCGGGCGGTGAAGAGAACGAGAAGGGGGAGAGGAGGCGGGGATGAAGAGAGAGGGGGAAATGAAATTGAGAGAGGGATTTGGGATAAATCCCTCTCTCGGGCGCGGGCTGCCCAAATTTTTTGGGTGGCAGCGCGCCAGACGCCCAATTTTTTTTGCTCAGCTCATACTTTTTAGGCGGACGGAATTCCGTGCGGTAAAAAATTGTATTAGGCGAACGGAAATTCCGTCGGGCTAAAAAATTTTAAGGTCAGACAGGAATTTCCGTCGCTAAAGTTAAATTTTAGCGACGCGGAATTTCCGTCGGCTAAAAATGAATTTTTCCGTCGGCAATATAAATTTTGCACGACGGAATAATAGCGACGGAGATTTTCGCGTCGTGATAACACTCGTCTTATAGCGACGGATATTTCGCGTCGATATAAGTCCGTCAGCAAAACCCCATATTCTGGCAGTGGATCTGATGTATCATAAATACTATTGGAGGCAAAGGAATTATGACGTCCATAATGCACTTAATGGCATTTATTGTGAGGTGATTGGTTATTTGTACACAGGAGGGGCTCGAGACTCGATGCGTTTCGTCGCCTTCTACTCGTCTGGTGGTCGAGAAGTATCGCCTTTTGAATCGCCCTCGCAAGGTGTCGACCGATTAGTCAGCCGAGTGGAGTGCTTAAGTAGTCGACTTAGTCAGGGGACAACACGTAATGCCTTTCGGGTCATCGACATGTGACACCTTTTGAGTCGTTCTCGCAAGATGTCGACGTATTGAGTCGACCGAGTTGAGCATCTAATTGTCTGGAGGTGCTGACTTGATTATGCATAATGTGAGATACTTGTCTGCCATTGATTAGATATTATTTTTCATCACTAAAACGGCTATAACAATTTTGACTAAATTTTCTAAAATATATTTAAAACATGTGCCATGCCCTAGGTTACATTAAGAAGTTTTGGCGTGTGCATTTCTAAGAGTGTTTTGGGAATTTTAATCAAAATTTCATCATAAAACAAGTCAATGTGGTTGATTACAATTGGGACACACTTTAATGGTGCTTTGTATAAATTAAACTTTGAAGATAATCGCACAATCACCCAGTTTTTAAGGTGTTTTACGTGAATAAAAAATCTTTCTTTTTTGTTAAAATGTAGAAAGTCCAATATTTTAAACTTTGAAGATAATCACGCAATCGCCCAGTTTTTAACGTGTTTTACGTGAATAAAAAATCTTTCTTTTTTGTTAAAATTTAGAAAGTCTAATATTTTAAACTTTGAAGATAATCGCACAATCACCCAGTTTTTAAGGTGTTTTAGGTGAATAAAAAATCTTTCTTTTTTGTTAAAATGTAGAAAGTCCAATATTTGTTCTTCTATTTCTTTAGTAGCTTAGATGAAGGGTACTGGGTATAAGAGCTTCTTTTTTTACTAGGAAGTAGCTATATGACTTCAGCTGAAGTGGTATGCCGACACCATCAACTTATTATATTAAATGACTCCTATAAAGTCAAATTCATAAGCAAGCAAAATTAAATTTACCTAGCTTAATATAATTATACTGAGAGATAGGACAGTGTATTATTAGAGTGCATTGTTAGCGCTATAATGTGTCAGTCATATATAAACACTATTGAGCTATTTTAGGTGCAAGCAAACACAGTAACACAATCGATGCCGCCATTTTAGGCGCAAACATATACAATAATACAAGAAATGTCATAATATTGGTTGGGGAGCTGCTTGCAAGTTTTCTTTCGTTATAAAATAATTTGGTGGTAATTCTTGAAAGAACGCGTGTCCTCTTTATTAAAAATAGAAAAGATGGGTCCTTAAGCAAATTTCTTAGATGCATTGAATTGGTAACGAGTCTATGACCAATTTCTTTTCAAAAAAAAAAGTCTATGACCAATTTTGTGTGAGATGACATATGATAAGTTCGTGTTCGTCATCACAATAATTTGCCATATGTGGTTGCCGCCATCCCAACGAAAAACGCCTCCGCCAACCCGTTCTGCCTCCAACCGCCCCCCCCCCCCCCCCCCCCACTGCCGGATTAGGATCCTCTACTATGAGGAGATTCCTAATTATCTCCTAATGAATCTTAGTCTTTTGATTATCATCAAAGGCTAAAATCTCCTTATGAGCAAAAATAGGGGGAAGATAAGATAAAATCTTGTTTTGATTGATAAAATCAAAGAGCTAAGATCTTTTTTATAGGAGATATTAGGAACACTATGCATTAGTAAAGGATCCCAGTAATCAACCCCCGCCCCCCGCCACCCAACCCAAAAAAGGAAAAGAAAAAAAACACTCACTTGCACCAAAAGGCCACATACGAGAACCAGTTTAACACGAAACAAAGGGTTATCCATTCATTTATTGTGGGATGCTTTGAATATTCTAGGCTTGTAGTATTGGTTGTTTTTTTTTTTTAGAAAAATGGCCTTGAATTAATTCTTAACTACCAACTATGTAGATCTTTCATTTTCTCCAAAAGATAATGGTGAAATAAAACTGCATGTTGTTTCATTAAAGAGAGGACAAACAAACATTTTGTGGTGTTCCATTAAATAGATGACTACGAAATATTTTAAAATAACCTTATCGACTTTATTGGAAAGAGGTAATTACTTGGAGATTTGGCCTTCTAAATTTGTAAGCTTAATGTCTTGAAGAGTGGTGTTATGTTATTCTAAATAGGGGCTGTTTGGTTCGCTATTATAAGGGGTGGAAAACTCAGAAAACCCCTTCACATCAGATTTTTAGCCCTCCACGTCAGCTTTTTTGTTTCCGTCCATTTCTTTGTTCCGCTTTGGTTCGCTCGAATGGAACTGGAAAAACTCTGCTGAAATCGCCGCCAAGTAAGATTTTTTTCCCTCTCCGATTTCCTTCCCCAACCAAGTAAAATTGATGAAAATTCTGCCACGTCAGATTTTTTTCCTTCTCTGCTTTGTTTACAAAAGTTTTTCTTTTTTTTTATGCGAACCAAACACAAGAAAAATAAATACATTGGTTTCCCACCATTTTTTATGTGCGAACCAAAGCAAAACAATCCATTTCTTGGAAAAGTTTGGAAAACTCAAAACTTATGTTTTTTTACATGGAATTGCATTTCTCTATATCAAGGAAACGAACCAAACAGCCCCATAGTATAAACTCACTGCTACGGTAAGTTCAGGGTAATGATTTCTGGGAATGAATCTGGACCAAATTATTGGCCTGGGGACTACAAGACACGTTACCTATCAATCTATCATTGTCATAATAAATCTTTTGTAAGGTTATAAGTAGCACCTAGCTTGGACTAGGCCAAAAAGTTTATTTCTCTTTTGGGGTTTGTAATAAAATCCACCTTTAAAATAGAGTGATAGTACAAGACTCACATCCAAGATTTAATTTATATATGTTGATGTCAAGTGACCACACAGTTAATTATAATGTAAGGATATTGATGAGATACCGCTTTCTTTTTTGAATATCCGGTTCTGAGTTTAGTGGCTGAGTCCTGCACAGAGAACAGTTCGTGAGAGGACGGGGCTTGGTTCCCCCGTTGTACCTCCGATGATTAAGTCAGCTAGTGAAACTTGAGTGGGGTAATAAAGAACTGCGTGAGTTCTTTGATGTAGTGTCATTAGTAGGTATTGCTTGGATTCAAGAAGAACCCACTTCTTTTTAAGGTTAGAATAGCACATCTATTTATACCCGGGGTATAAGGGCAGAACCGTCATTGTGGCTGAGCATAGTATGACAGTAAAGGAGCATGGGCTGGCGGCTGCGTCAACACTTGCTTTACAGGTGTCGGCTGGTGACTGGAGGAAAGGTCACCTTAGCATTAAATGAGAAGCGGTCGGAGGCATGGCGTTGTCGATGTGGCCCGGTGAGTCATGAAAACTATCGGGGCTAGAAGAATGATGGCTTCTGCCAAGCATTAAATGTGACGTCGACGTTGTCAGTGGAGGAAGCTCGAGGCTGAAGTCGTCCTCTAGCTTCGCCGAGAACTAAAGCCTTTCGAGTGGACCTCGTGAGGCATCGTGTATCTGGTCGAGTGGGCTCGTTGCTAGTCGTCTTCGACAAGAGGATCGACAAGTACCACCATTCAAGTCGACATTAAGGGATGTCGACTTCACTTGTCGGTTAAGTCGGGATCCTTACTGGTCTTTGGCCGCCAACTTAATTAGGGCATTACATGCAGAAGTACACATGTTCGTTGCTTGGCAATGGGTTGCACCTTGGCGAATGAGAAAACCACAACAGTTGGCCCATTTCGCTTGGAGTCGGCTTGAGCCGGGTCCGAGTGAAATGAAAGTTGCTTTGGACGGACGTGGGTATACGTTGAATGAGAACCGAAAAGTCTTGCTCTACCTAGATGGATTTATGTGCAACCTAGACGGTTTTTCCGTCTAGTTTGCTTATTTTTCTACTAGTGGTAGAAAAATGTGTGACATTACAAACATGTTAGCAAGTAAATGTGGTTTAAATAAAAAAACTTTAAAGGTGGTAAGTATCAATTTGAGTAAAAGTAAATGTAATTTTAATATAAAAATCCTATACAATATTAATACAACAAACCTCATAATCTCGGTGGGGGTCCTGCTTGCAAGTTTCCTTTTCTAATAAAATAATTTGGTGGTAATTCTTCTAAGAACGCGTGTCCTCATTATTAAAAATAGAAAAGATGTGTCCTTAAGCAAATTTCTTAGATTGAATTGGTAACGAGTCTGTGACCAACTTTGTGTGAGATGACATATATAAGATATGTTTATCATCACAGTGATGGTTAAAGCTATCAATTTCATGATCATCGACAAATTTTTTGGACATTGTCCACTTGGATTTTGTAGTTAAATTGATTCTTTCTTTTTCTTCTTCTTCTGCTTTTTTTGGCATTTTAATAATTGAAAAATAACTGATACTGGCTGTACTACTGTTTTCTCCTGCTCGATGTTGAGAGAGCTTTGTTTTGGCTTGTTGGCTTTAAGAAGAGGTAAAATGCTAATAAAATACTGCAAAATTCATTTAACATAGACGGTTTCTTTTTCTATTTTTTTAACTAATTTTAAGAATTTTCTGTACTTCTCATTTACGTCAATTAAACAATATTTGTATTGTTGTGCGCAGCGGAAATTTCGGCAACACCTCCGGTGCGCAAGGTGCACAACAAGAGATTAGATCGTAATAAAAATTCTCGTCTCACCAAGGAAACTAGAATCTGAAACGATATCTCAACAAAGTGAGATATCGGCTCTTCCTCTCATCAGTTCTAGGACTGACTTATCGAGGGATCCTACAAGCTATTACAAATTACGGCAAGAACATAAATTTTTACGTGGTTCGGCAAATAGCCTATGTCCACGGGACAAGGAGGGGGAGATCTACTATTAGAGGGAGAGAATACAACTAGGGTTTACAATCACTCAATCTAAACCCTCTCAAACAAACTCTCAAATCTCTCTCTACAAAGGGACAGCCGACTCTGTTCTTTTGCACAAAAACAGCCGCAGTCAAAAAACTTCTCACACTTGCTTTTCTCCGTAACCGCCAACGAAATCCTCCTGCACTTTGGCGAATTTTTTTTTCTTCTGCCGGCTTGCACACACGCTCACATATTTCCACGAAACCCTAGGAATATATATAGGTCACGCGGCTTTGTGGGCTCGGGCTCGTACAGTTTACTATCTCTTCACGCGAAGAGATTTGAGAACTTTACGTGGGTGTGTGGCCCCCACCTGGTCACGAGTTCACAATTCTCCACCTCGGTGAAGTTTCTTCCAAAACTGAGCCGACACCAAAGCAACCAAATGTCCCACTCATTCGACAACATGTCGGGAACCCGAATGAGAGTCCAAACAATCTCACCCCCATCAAAATCAACTAATCCAAGTCGGTCGTATCATAAAGACTGCCTACGTATCCTCATGCCCAAGGAATCAAGCCGCTCGTAGTTCATCCAATGATCTCGAAAGGCCTTAACACCGAAGAATGTTCAAAAGTTCCAAACAATGACCAAACTTAACACCTGAAACAACTTTGGTCAACATATCTGCAAGGTTGTCCTTCGTGTGGATCTTCTCCAACATGACGTCTCCTTCATCCAAAACGTCACGAACAAAATGGAATCTGACATCGATGTGCTTCGTGCGCGCATGATAAACCTGATTCTTCACCAAATAGATAGCTGACATGCTATCACAATATACCCGAAGGGTCTCCTGTGCAATCCCCAAGTTCTCCAATAATCCCTGCAACCACAAAGCCTCCTTCACAGCATCAGTCAACGCCATATACTCTGCCTCCGTAGTGGAGAGAGTCACTATAGACTGAAGTGTGCATCTCCAACATACCGGTGCTCCTGCTAGTGTAAACACATATCCGCTAGTAGACCGGCACTTGTCCAGATCCCCTGCATAATCAGAATCCACGTAACCAATATAATCCTGCCCGTTCTTCTCATTCTTCTGAAATACCAAACCAATATCCACGGTATCTTTGATATACCGTAGAATCCACTTCACGGCCTTCCAATGATCCTTCCCGAGGTCGTGCATGTATCTGGATACCATGCTCACGGTCTGTGACAAATCTGGCCTTGTACACACCATCGCATACATCAAGCTACCCACAACATTGGCATATGGAACTTTTGACATATATTTCCGGTCCTCAACTAAAACAGGTGACATCTTAGCTGATAGCTTAAAGTGGAGAGCCAATGGAGTACTCACCGCCTTGGCATTACCATCATAACTGAATTTCTTCAGCATCTTCTGCAAGTAACTCCTCTGTGTCAACTTTAACCTCCCCTTCACTCTGTCTCTCTCGATCTCCATACCCAATATCTTCTTTGCTTCTCCAAGATCCTTCATCTCAAATTCAGATGACAGCTCTTTTTTCAACTTTCTAATAGATGAAGTATTCTTGGAAGCTATGAGCATATCGTCAACATATAACAGCAAATAGATATACTCACCATTCTGTAACTTGTGTATGTAAACACACGGGTCATATGGGCTCCTCATATACCCTTGGCCAATCATAAAGCTGTCGAATCTCTTGTACCATTGTCGCGGCGATTGCTT
Organism: Asparagus officinalis; assembly: GCF_001876935.1. Classification (NCBI taxonomy): domain Eukaryota; kingdom Viridiplantae; phylum Streptophyta; class Magnoliopsida; order Asparagales; family Asparagaceae; genus Asparagus; species Asparagus officinalis. The sequence continues at coordinate 11,202,473 of NC_033800.1, read as the reverse complement.
CAATCCGTAAAGAGATTTCTTCAGCTTGCATACTAATTCTTCCTTTCCTGCATCTTTGAACCCTATAGGTTGTGTCATGTAGATCTCCTCTTCTAAATCTCCATATAGAAAGGCTGTTTTCACATCCATCTGGACCAAATCCAAATCCAGCTGTGCCACCAATGCTAATAAAATACGAATCGACGAATGCTTCACAACAGGTGAAAATACCTCGTTGTAATCAACGCCCTCTAGCTGTGCATATCCCTTGGTAACCAATCTGGCTTTGAATCTAATTTCCCTAATAGAAGATCCCTCTTTCTTTGCATACACCCACTTGCATCCAATAGCCTTCTAACCCTTCGGTAGATTTGCAAGTTCCCAAGTATCATTCTTATGAAGAGACTGCATCTCCTCCTCCATTGTTTCCCTCCACCTAATCGAATCCTAGCTTGACTCTGCTTCCTTGAATATAGAAGGAATCAAATCATCAACGACTTCTGCTGATAAAGCATATGCAACCATGACATCGTCATATCTAGCTGGCCGACGAATATTTCTTCTTGGTCTATTAGCTGTAATGGACTCCTGAATATGAATCTATTCCTGAGTCCCAACATCCACTGTATCCTCTAAATGCCCGGCTGTCATCCCATCTCCTCCCAGTGTCACCTCTGTAGGAGCCTCGATGGATACAATACTCTCTGGAGTGAGTGGAGTCACATCATCCTCCACCTGCTGCGATATCTCCTGAATCTGGTCTTCCTCCACCTGCTGAGGAACTTGATGCTTCATCATGTACGCCTCGTTAAATATGATATTTCTGCTAATAATTGTCTTCTTATTTTGTAGATCCCATAACTTGAAGCCTTTAACTCCATCTCTAAATCCCACAAAGACCGCTTTCCTCGCTCTCGGATTCAATTTACCATCACTGACATGGTAATAAGCAGGACACCCAAATATCCGAAGCGACTCATAGTCACTAGCTACTGAACCAGACCATCGCTCCAACGGAGTCTTTCCCTGTATCGCAGTGCACGGCAACCTATTAACAAGATGGCTCGCATAAACCAACGCCTCGGCCCAAAAGGATCTAGGCAATCCACTCTACGTCATCATACATCGCACCTTCTCCAGCAAGGTACGGTTCAATTTCTCAGCCATCCCGTTCTGTTGTGGTGTCTCTCGAACTGTGAAGTGTCGCCTAATGCCGTGATCCCGGCAAAGCTGCAGAAACGGATCACTCTTATACTCTCCACCATTATCAGAACGTAGAGTCTTTACCTTTCTACCTGTCTGCAGCTCCACTTTCTTCTTCCACTCCACAAAAATATCCAGGACCTGATGTTTATGCTTCATCGGGTATACCCAATTTCTCCTGGAATAGTCATCAATGAAAGTAACAAAATAGTTGGCCCCACCAAGTGATGTGTGCTTGGAAGGGCCCCAAACATCTGTGTGAATGTAGTCCAATATACCTTGGGTATTGTGAATAGTGGTGCCGAATTTCACTCTTGTCTTCTTCCCAAGTATGCAATGTTCACACTGCTCCATTTTGCAGGCCTTTGTACCCTTCAATAGCCCTTGCTTCGCCAATACCTACAGGGACTTATCACCAACCAATGTGTCCCAATCTCATATGCCATAAGTTGGTAGTATATTCCTCTGTGGTAATCGAAGCTGCCAGACCCCCTGTTACTGTCTTGCCTTTCAAGTAGTAAAGGTTGTTTTCCCTGACATCTCGCATCACCACCATGGACCCCTTTGTGACCTTCAGAGTCGCATTCTCCAAGATCACCTTATAGCCAGCTGCCTCCAAAGTTCCAAGAGAAATGATATTCTTCGTCAATTGAGGAACGAATCTCACTTCTTTTAGCTCCTGAGTTATCCCGTCACACATCCGGATCCGTACTGTACCAATACCACCAATAGGGCATACGTGATCATTACCCATGAGCACGACATCCCCTCTTTCCAACTCCTCAAAGCTGGAGAACCAATCCCTCCTAGGGCAAATATGGTATGTAGCACCAGAATCCATCATCCACTCCATAGAGTCAGCGTAACAAACTGACGGTAATGCAGAGCAAGAATAGCCTGAAGAATCCGTATCTGAATTGTCGTCACTAGCCTTGACAACATTCACTTCCAAAGCTTGTACAGCTTTCCCTTTATTCTTCCCAACTTTATCTTTCAACTTTGGGCAATCGTTCTTCCAATGTCCTTCTTCTTTGCAAAAGCGACATTGATTCCTACCAATATTTCTATGACCACCTCTTGACTTCGATCTTGAGCGATCACCTAGATGACGGTTTGGACCAAGGCCTCGAACTGCTAATACATCTCCCGATGCCTTCTCGGAGGGTTTGTTATTACTCTTCCTCAACTCATAATTCACTAAAGCTGAGGTCACCTCCTTGTAGCTAACCGTAGTTCTTTTATTTATCATAGTGAGAACAAACGTACCAAAATCATCCTCCGGCAACGAACACAATAGTAGCATCACCTTATCTTCATCCTCAACCATGATATCTACATTGGCCATATCTGAAATTAGCTTCGTGAAGTTGTTAACATGCTCCCGAATGGAAACTCCCCTCTTCATCTTGAATTGGTAAAACCTTTCTTCAAGTGAAGCCGATTCTCAATGCTCTTCATCATATACTTCTTATTGAGTGTTTCCCACATTCTCTTCGCCGACGTCTCGTTCATTACGTCATAAATAAGATCCGGCGTCAAGCATGACCGAATAACTCCACAAGCCCTACTATTCATCTCATTCCAAACCTTATCTTCCATATCAGCGGGTTTCTCTTGTAACTCAAGAGTCTCCTCCAAATTCTGTGCATCCAAGGCGTCCATCACCTGACACCTTCATAATCCGAAATTAATTTTGCCGTCGAACTTCGGAACATCAATCTTCGTGTTATTGATGCTCAGACTTTGTATCGCCTTCGAAAGAGATGATCCCGATGTGCTTGTTTCTCCCATGTTGTCGATCTAATTCTTCAAATAGGAATCCTTCAGTGAATCCTTTGAACAAGCCTCAAATCCAACCCGGAGCTCTGATGCCACTTGTTGTGCGCAGCGAAAATTTCGGCAGCACCTCCGGTGCGCAAGGTGCACAACAAGAGATTAGATCGTAATAAGAATTATCGTCTCACCAAGGAAACAAGAATCTGAAGCGAATATCTCAACAAAGTGAGATATCGGCTCTTCCTCTTATCAGTTCTAGGACTGACTTGTCGAGGGATCCTACAAGCTATTACAAATTACGGCAAGAACATAAATTTTTACGTGGATCGGCAAATAGCCTACGTCCACGGGGTAAGGAGGGGGAGATCTACTATTAGAGGGAGAGAATACAACTAGGGTTTACAATCACTCAATCTAAACACTCTCAAACAAACTCTCAAATCCCTCTTAATCTCTCTCTACAAAGGGACAGCCGACTCTGTTCTTTTGTAAAAAAACAGTCGCAGTCAAAAAACTTCTCACACTTGAAATCCTCCTACACTTTGGCGAATTTTTTTTTCTTTTGCTGGCTTGCACACACGCTCATAGGCTTGTCCATCCGGACCGAACCGGGCAAAATCGAAGCCCGGCCCGGAAATCTGGGCCCGGGCCGGGCAAAACCAGAGCCCGGACCCAGGCCCGACCGGGCCGGCCCGGTTTTTTTTCTTTTTTTTATTTTTTTATCAAATTTTTTAAATTTAATTCTTTATTAATAATTAATAAATCATTTACAAATTACAAGTATAAATTTATTTTGGAATTCATCGCATCACAATAGATAAGTATATCCCAACTAGGTTTTTTTAAATTTCTTTTCTTTTTTTTGATAAAAAATGCTAAAAATTAGTTTAATATTATTATATTTTATATAATTATGTATTAGTATATACTTCTAAATTATTATGTAACTATATATTATATATACATATATTATATGTAAATATATTGTATATATTTATAAGTTATAACTTGAGAGAGAGAGAATCGCATAAGTAGCCGTTGCCCATTGGGCCAATGGGGAAGAAATAGCCGTTGTAATATACTATACTTATATATACTTATATACTAAGAGAGAGAGTATATACACACACACACATATTATACATATATAAGAGAGAGTATACTTATATAATAGGGAGTATACATATATAATAGAGAGTATACTTATATATACATATATACTAAGAGAGAGACAGAGAGAGTATATTAGTATATATATACACACACATATATTATACATATATAAGAGAGTGTATACTTATATATACTTATATAAGAGAGAGTATACTTATATATACTTATTGTAGGCATCGAAAATTGCCTATAGGTCTCCACGAACAGCTCAGCGCTAAGAAAAGACGATGAACGTCACTATTCGGTTCACAGAAGCTTGATTGACATCGACGAACGCTTAAAGTGAATCGACGAACTACGTGAAGTAACAGAGTTTCAGAATAACGGAGACACGAATTGATCGGGAGCCTCGTGTCGCTTACAAAAGGCAAAACGCCCTTCGTGTCTCATCCACTCCATAGATGATTCAATCATGGGATCTTGTAGATCTCCTCGCCGGCTTTCCAACGCACTTTGAATCGCTCAAATCCGAGTTCGGATGAAGAAGTTACGGCGGAAACGGAAAAAATGTACAAAACGGAACGTCTCAGCCAGAGTTGAGACACCCCGAGGTGTCTCGGCACAAACGAGACACCCCAAGGTGTCTCGGACAAGGCCGAGACACCCTAGGGTGTCTCGGCCATGTCTCGGCCTCACCGAGACACCCAGAGGTGTCTCCAACCCCTAAAAATGCCCGTTATGCGGTTTTTACCACCCGGATCTCCTTGAAGCCTATAAATACAGCCCCAAGGCCACATTTTTTTGGAGATCTGGAATTCTCAAGCGTTGGCGAAGCCCTGCCGGATTGAAGATCAAAAGTACACGAATTTCAGAGAGGAGGAGGAGTAGAGATCTGATCGAGAAGCCCTGCCGGATTGAAGATCAAAAGTACACGAATTTCAGAGAGGAGGAGGAGTAGAGATCTGATCGAGTTCGTCGGCATAAAGAAGAGGAAGTAGAGATCTGATCGAGTTCGTCGGCATAAAGAAGAGGAGCTCGTCAGATCTGCAGTTCCCCGGATCCTTTCCTTAAGATCATCCCGTTGCGATAATCTTAAGAAGAGCAATTATCTCGCTGTTGCCGAGATAAGCGCTACGGTTTTTTGATTCCTTCGTGAATCAACGAAGCTCTGCCCGATATTTTAGCAATCAGATCTGATCGGCGGTGGTCCACGGATATCAACGTCCCCGTTACAGGCCAAGATCCCACGCAAGCAACGGGCGATAAACACCCGTTGCGTTTGTTTGAAGAGAGTTGTATTTTTTTTTATTTTTCATTGTGTAAGAAAGTCTTATAAAAAGACTAATTTTACTATGAATCTGTAATCGATAAACATGTAATAGATTCAGCAATGAAGAAATCAACTTTCACCGCAAACAAACTGGCGACCACAGTGGGAGCCAACAGCCTCGATGCCGAGGCTGTCGTGACGCAGCCGACGATCAAGATCTCGGTGTTCGAAGAGGTCGAATACGAATTCGACCAGCAGAAATTCGAGGAATATATTTCCTCCTCCTCCTCCAGATCTTCTTCTTGCAAATATAGGAAAACCACTGCCGCGAAGAATGTGACTTCAGATCCAAAACCAAAGCTGATGATCTGAACCCGAGGGCAGTGGAAGATTCCTCTCCGACTTCCAAAGAAACCAGATCCAACGTTCGCGATAACTCCTCGAAAGTCAAGGAGTTGCCCGTTGAAAGTGCACCGGTGCTGACGAAGAGGGCTCGTCAAAGGCGCCGTCAACATCTCGCGCGTCAATTTGCCAAGGCTTCGGAGCCTGTTGACGGGATCTGCTATGATGCGGATCTGAAACTCAGAAGGCGCAAAGTGTTCCAGCAACTAGCTTTGGGAACCTCTTCACAACCACCTACTAACGAATGAGTTCGTGTCAAATGAACTCGTTCAACTCTTGAGGAGCGTATCCATAAGCACCGCACACTGTTAGCGCAGACGAGGATCCTTGTATGGAATGCACAGGAATTACAGAAAGGAAAGGTGGTCAAAAAGCCACCAAGATCTAAGCAAGTTTGGATGCCAAAGGCTAAATCAGCGCCTAGGGCAAAAGCATCCGAGGCTGCTTTCCGGCCTTTGTCAACTCCAGATCCCGCTCCTATTGCTCCCGCACCTCCGGTGAAGCCCTATGACAGCGTGAATCTTCCCAAATCTAGAGTCTCATTGAAGGATCGCATCGGTTCTCTACCCGAGGATCGAGGAAAAGCGTCTGTTAAGGAAAGCTTGAGACCGTTGAAGGAGCTTCGAGCAAACATCCGGACTGGGGGTCGTACACGACCTCCTAACAAATTAATTTCTACAACGGCCCGGAGCTTCGAGCAAACATCCGGACTGGGGGTCGTACACGACCTCCTAACAAATTAATTTCTACAACGGCTCGCTTGGCGGTGCGTACAGAAAACCAGGAGCTCGTTAAGGTTTCACCCTCACAAAGGTGTGATTCCAAGCGTGTGACTCCTGTAGATGCCAACAAGGCGATGTTTACTCAGAGAAAAATGTGTCAGACAGAAAAATGCGTTATACCTGAGAATTTATGTAAACAGCCGATAGGTTGCTCTGACCGTAACGTCGATGAGTTGTACTATCGGACTGGGGGTACGAATAAATCTCGAAAGAGAAGTACCCGGGAAGCCGACTCTCACTGTCCGTGTATCAAAATTATTAGGGTAGTATTATCAGCGTGTAGCTACCACAAAACCGCTCCACAGAGGGTCTCGGTATTTGAGAGGGTCTCCACTGAAGCATCAAAGCCCAAATCAAGGCGTTTTCGTAAAAGACGGTCGGTTGTTCGAGATGACGAACTCCCAACAGTTACTATCAACGTGGTCGATAAGGGGAAGTCTCCGATTAGTTCAAATAGCTCCAACCCTAATTTTTCTCCAGGAAGAGAAGTTAGTTTGGGAATAACCCAACGAATATCTCAGCTTCAGCTAGAAGCAGTTGGACATAATGATTACCAAGGAGTCCGTGAAGGAATCCATTCCGATGACGAACTCTCAGATTCTTATTCCGCAATCGCCTCTGACGATACAACGTCTAGCATAGGACAAGCTCGGGAGGTGTTCATGATCAACACCGAGCAAATAGCCAAAATCATTGAGGATGCTCTAGCCAAGCAAAAAGAAGCATTCAAAAACGATTTGGAAATGGCTATGCAGGAGATGAGACAAATGCACGACCAACAAATCCGAGCTTTGTCGAATCAGCTAGGTGAGTCCAGCCATCGCAGTACTGTTAACCAAGCAGGTAGCGATTCAGATGTGGATGAACACAACGCTAGGGGTGGTCCCACTAAAAATAACGGCGCTGGGGGTGGACCCACCAATGATGATAACACTGGGGTGGCCACATTATTCTTCTCGAAAATTGTCCAAAACAGGATATAGATGAGGACGAAAAGATGAAGGACCTCGAGAGCAAAATTAACGCTCTAATGTCTGTTCAAGAGGTAAAGAAGACCGGAATTCCGTGTCCTTACCCGAAAGAGTGGGATTTGATCCCGTATCCGGTGAAGTTCAACCTGATTAACTTCACGCCGTTCAACGGGAAGGGCTCACCCACTCAGCATCTAATCTACTTTAAGTCCCACTTGGGCACGATTTCTGGCAACGAGCCCTTGATGGTGCGGTCATTCGTTGGCACCCTTCGCGGGCCTGCCTTCGATTGGTACCGTCGTCTTAAGCCCGGAAGCATCAACAGCTAGGAGGACCTTGAGAGCATGTTCCTCGCTTATTTCTTCGATGATGACGCCAAAGTGTCGATCAGGACACTCTTCGATGAGAACAAAAAGACGGAGAGTCGATGGATACCTTCGTCAAACGCTTCCGCAATCAGGTAATGAACTGCAAGGATCCCGTCACGGAGGAATTCGTCTTGCAAACCTGTCATAACAACTTGTCCATTAACATCTTGAACGTTATGGGAGTAGAGCCGTTCAATACCTGGAAAGAGTTGAAGGTGCGCGGAGAGCAGGCCGAACACTTTCTCAGAAGGAGGAAGGTCGAAAGAAGCCAACCGATGGCTAACCCTCTGAACCCGAGTCTCAATTTCGCCATTATGAAGTAGGGCAACTAACACCAAGTTGTGATTTAACAGACGTCCGGCAATAGCAACTCCCGAAGACAGCAGAAGACTTCGATCAGGCCCCAAAAGATACCATCAAGGACGATAGACCTTCAAGCTCATCTTCGAGACCATCTTGAAAACAACACAATACTACAGATCCGAAGTACTGCGCGTACCACAGGAGGATCCTTCATCCCACCAAGGCATGCCTTACTTTAAAGAATAGCATCCAGACCTGGGTGGAAGCCGGCGTCATAACGCTAGGATAAGCCAAATGAGAATGGCAACACTCCGATAAGTATACGAGTATAAACTGCTTCTTAATACACTGTTTGTTGGAAATTTGCAGTAAAAAGACAATGAAAGAAAATTTGACTTGTATTCCTCTCAAAATCAATTACAATTTGGATTCCGATTACAAAAGAGAGGAGAATGAATTTGATTCTCCCCTTTATTTAATTCTGGGTTCTTCACGGTGGCGATGAGATGCCTCCCTCGAATGCTCGCGTCGTTTGACTTGTATTCCTCTCAAAATCAATTACAATTTGGATTCCGATTACAAAAGAGAGGAGAATGAATTTGATTCTCCCCTTTGTTTAAAACTGGGTTCTTAGTAGTGATGGAGTGCCTCCTTCGATTGATCGCGTCGAACTTGCTCTCCGTTGACGATCCGACCGTCCTACTTCACTGGAACAATTGAAATGCTTGATGACTTCGAGGTAACAGAGTTGTTGGAACCGAAGATTCGGTTAATTGCCAAATGGATTATGCCGTTGATGAAGGGATCCTCTGGGATTCGATTAACTGATCATTGATCAGTTCTTTGATCTTCAAAAGATCTCCCTCTTCGTGCTGTTGAATTGCTGAGATTTTTTGACCCTAAGCGGTTTTGATACCAGCTCACCTCAACCCTATGCAGTTTTTCTGCTAGAAACCGATCAACCCCTTACTCAGTTGAGTAAGTCGGTTATTTATAGGGGGGTTAGGGGTGTAACCAACCCCTAAATCCGCTCCTGAGTGGGCGAAGATCCCTCAGAACGTGGGATAACGGTTTTGAGGCCGTTCGGTTTGCGTTTGAACAAGTCAAAACGCCTCAGATAGCATTCTGGGCTTTAACTCTGCGTCCAAGGCTTAGAACGCAGAGTTAAATCTCTGTTGGAGATTTGAGACGCACAGGCCGCATGCATTCTGGAATTGGAAACGCACAGGTCGCTGGTGCGTTGAAGTTCAACTCTGCGTCCAGAGTTTGGGGCACATAGTTGAGCCTGTTGAAGAACGCACGTTATGTGTGCGTTTAGTGCTTTAACTCTGCGTTGCAGAGTTAGATATTTGCTGGAGAACGCAC
>NC_033800.1:11174704-11180874 GCF_001876935.1 Asparagus officinalis | reverse complement strand
GGCTCGGCCTTGGCCGAGCCACCTTGAGGTGGCTCGGCCACCGAGCCACCTCAAGGTGGCTCGGCTAAGGCCGAGCCGCCTTGAGGTGGCTCGGCTTTGGCCGAGCCCCCGCGGGCGGTGTTTTCCGACTTTTTCGAGTCGTTTTCCGTTGTTTCCGGTTCTGTCCGTGATTCGGTTGATTGAGACTCTGATTGGTTGATCTGATTTGGCAGTAAGTTGGATTCCTGATTTGGCAGTAAATCCGCTTCTGAGTTCGAGTCCGAAATTGATCTTGATTCGATCGTGATTCGTCCGAGTTTCCCCTTGGTTGGATGGCTCGTTGATTCCTCAACTCATTAGCTTGATTCTGCACGCGGGTGGATGCATTCCGTCGCTTCTGTGCGATTCGTCGATCTCGTCGCCTCGTTGGTTCGTCGGTTTGTGCCGAGCTATGCTAGGGGACCTATAAGCAATTTTATATGCCTACAGATACCCCCTCCAAAGTATTTCAGTCTCGTTCTTTTATAGAAGAGTCTGGGATACTTTGGATATGATTGTCCCTACCTTCAGTCGGTATAACGGGACCTCGGAATGGCTTCTGTTCTTGACTCCTTCAATTCTCCAGGCTTTTCGGTGCTTTGTCGAAAGTCTGTAAGAGTTCCGGTGCTGCATTTATTGTCTGACCGTTTGTCGGAATTTTCTGAACTTGAAGTCGATTCCTTTGAGCTGACCATTGATTGTGGCGTCGAGTCTTTATGCACAACGCGTTGTCCGGCGTAGTGTGGTTGAGTTATCCTTAAGAATATTTATAAACAATATTCTCCAGGAACTTCTCAAACCAAAAATAGGGAATAGTTTATACTCATATACCTTATTGGAGTATTAAGAAGCAGTTTATACTCGTATACTTTTCGGAGTGTTTTTGTGCCTAAATGAGCTGAACCGGCTTAAAATGAGCCAAAAAAGGCAGTAAATCGGCTCAAAAAATCCTCCAACTCCTCCGAACAAATGGGAGAGGGGTGAGTGAATGATGGACTGAACCGTCGCTCGATTTGAAGTCGTTTCGATGCTCGGTTCGGCTTCAATTTGGATTTTGGTTCGAACTGGGTCCGGTCCGGTTCGGTTCGGTTTGGTTCAACCCGGTCCACCTTATATAAAGGGGGTCTTTTTCTTTTCTTTTTTCTTTACCCTAGGGCCGGCCCCCCCCTTTTTGCCTCCTTTTTGAATTTCTCTTCCCTCGAGCCTCCGTTCTCCCTCAAAACTCGATCTTCGTCTTAGATTCATCCTTCCTTTTGATCCTTGACTGAGAAATCCCTCGAAACTTCCATATTTAGACTTTCCTTCGAGCCCCTCGAGCGCGTGGTTCGAGCACTTCCAAGATCTAATTTTTGTCGGATCCTCGAGCTTCCCCTCAGGTATATCTCCATAATCTTGATCTATTTCATGTTTGATCTAGTGTATGGAATAGCGGGATCGCATATAAGGGTTGAGGGAGTGATTTGATGCCTCAAGCTCGCCTTTTTAGGGGATAAAAAAGTGATTTTTATTTCTAGATCTGACCTCTTGAATTCTTTTTCTGTAGGCCATTATGTCGCGAGTATCGAGAGGTCGTTTTCCTGCTGCATCGGTTGATGGCGCGCCTCCCTCATATGCTGGTGAGCAATTTTTTGACCTTTTTCGAAAATTTACAAATTAGTCCTCTTTTTTCTGGATATTTGCAAATTAGTCCATTTTACCCCCCGTTGTTCTCCTTGGTGAGGCAACCGGGAAAGGCCTTGGTTCTCCTTGGTGAGGATCGACGCTTTATGGAAATTTTGCAAATTAACCCTCTTCTTCTGAGAATTTTGCAATTTAGTCCTTTTACCCTATTTTGCTCTCCTTGGTGAGGCGATCGGGAAAAGCCTTGATTCTCCTTGGTGAGGATCGACGCTTTAAAGATGGGTTTTGCTTGGTCAAAACCACATCTCATAATAAAGGGGGCGTTTTGACGCTGCATTGTGCTTTATAAGGCAGGGATATATTGTCGATATACCCTATCTTATAAATGCGCAATGTGGCCAAATCGTCTCGCCCTTTATAAGGCAATGACTCTATCTTACCAATTTGTAAGATGAATTCAATTTCCTTTTATATCTGAAATTAACAAACACTTAACTGCTTGTTTTCAGTGGAATATCCTTCCGGAGCTTTTTCATCGCATGCGGTGAATGGACGTCGTGATGAGTATTATTCCACATCTGATGACTTTTCGCCCATTCCGTTCACCTCCCAGTTTGCTCCGGGCACGTCGTTGGAAGTTGTCCAAGTGGTGAGGGAAGGTGGCCATCAAGCTCTTCGCCAGCTGATCACAGATGCGCCTCTCGTGCAGGATGCCAGTTCCGTTCAGTCTCTTAGGAAGACTGACTTCTTGTTTGGAGACTCTACCAGGGATCCCGATGCAGTATTTATTGAGGCTGAGCAGTGGCTTTACCAGACTGGCAGTCGTTATATGTATTTGCCGAAGATTCCTCGACACCGTTCTTTGACTGAGCTCAGGCGCCAAGCTGTGAAGCGGGAGATGTCGTGGAGTTTGACAAAGGAACATGAGAGCGTTCACTGCGGCTATATTACTCATCAGGCAGTTCCTGGTTCGAGTCGAGATCACATTGTTGGACTACATCCTGGAGTACTGGGGCTAGATACTCCGCCTCGCAATGAGTTCCTCACCACTGCTTCTACTTTGAGGAATCGCCTCGCTATCTTAGGACGGGAGATGCCTGCACCGCGCCACAGATTCTATGGTTGGGTCCATTCTTTGGACAGGTTTTGGTGGGCTCGTATGACGAAGTATGTCTTGAGCCGATGGAGCGAGGAGTTACATGCTTGCGGTCTTTATGCAGCCATTCGGGCCACTATGCATGGCTTGCCTACAAGCGCGAAGCATTTCTTTGCCCTATGCGAGCTTTACAATCCAGATTCCAACACTTTTCTGACCAGGCACGGAGAGTTGGGCTTGGCTCTACATGAGATGCACAAGATTTCTGGTTTGCCCATGGGACAGATGTTATACCAGGAGTACTTTCCCTCCAACCATGAGTTGAGTCAGCTGAAGGATCGCATGCCCGACCGCTACGAGACCTTATGGGACCTCACTTGTCATTATCACATTGCTTTGGCGCAGTCTAAGCCCCTAGCGAAGAGGACCAAAGCAAATGTGAGCCTGAAGCAGTTCGCATCATACTTGTTCAGGAATCTGGAGAGCCATTCTGGCCAATCTATTTGTGAACTGGCACCGCTGACTCCTTCAGAGGTTAATGAGCTGCTGAATAAGACTAACGCCCAATCCTATACCATTAGCAGTTCCGAGAGCGGCTTTCCTGCAGGGACTAAATTCAGATCGTTCTTATATCATGCGACCGCACCGATTCGTCCGATGACTCTCCTTGCCGGTTATCTCGCCATCTGGTTGAAGAAATGTGTGGTCCCGTATCAGTCTGGTGACGCTCTGCCACTGGAAGTGCTCTATCCTGCAGTTCAGCTTGCCTACAAGAAGGAACTTTCGCTTCTTCCGGTGATGGTTGCTAACATTCATCGAGGGCTTCGGCAGATTTCTGGTGCTTTTACACGGAGAGATGATGATAAACCGACTCAGATTCCTACCATTAAGGTAGAGCTCCCGTATATTTATTTGATGGCTTGGTTCGTTCTTCATCGTTCCGATGTGATGTCGGTCCGAATGCCATAGACCAGTCTGTCCCCTTTCTACAGTTGCTTGAGAATGGTGAGTGGGAGGGCCGAGGATTCCCCGATATCAGGCGTCAGCTACAAGTCCACAAGTGCTGGGCATTCTCCACTTGCTTTCCACAGTTCTCCAGCCGGTACGGCGAGTGTTTGATTGATGAGGAGAAGCCGAGGGAGTATAGGACTTATTTGGATATGGGCTGCTTTAATTGGCTAGTGAACATTAGGCCGGGTTACCTGACTTTCCGGGTGGGGAATCAGTGTTTTATAGAGCCGTATCTACCTTGCCGATTCGCCCGCCAGTTCGGTTATGACCAGCTTTATGTTGGGAACCCGCGCCAGCAGCTTCGGGCTCATGGAGGTCTGGTGGACGGTCTTCGTGCATGGTTGTGGACCGTGACTGGCTGTACTGGTGCTAGGTTCAGTCTCCCAGGTACTGAGCGGCAGTTGAACCTCACTTTCTTGAGCTGCAAGTGGTTGCTAGCAGCTAATAAGACTGTCCGTGTGAAGCCTATCGAAGAGTTGGTGACCGAAGAAGCCTCTCAACTTGATTCTCGTGTTATCCAGGACGGTGCTCGATCACAGAGGGCTCAGGGCAAGACCCGCCGACTTGATGCAGAAGGTCACAGGGCCTTTAGTTCTGCTGGAGAGGCCTCAGGCGGAGACCCTGAAGACTACGAGGCAGATTTGGAGCAAGGTTAGTCACCTATCTTTCTTTTTTTCTTGCATTTTCAAATTGCTATTTCTGACCACTATTCGATGTTTCAGGGACAGCGATCAACAGTGACGACGAATTCCGTCCTTTTACCCGGGCAAGACCTTCGATTGCTGTCCGTGCTGATAGGCGGAAAAGATTAGCCCACAAGCCGCATGCAAATTCACGAGCATCTGAGATGGACTTGGCTGATGAAGATCCTGTTAGCGACGGAGGTAACGTCTATTCTATAGATCATTTTCTTGATCGTTTAGAACTTCTGGCTCATGCTTTCCCATCCTATGCAGGATATCGTGAGGAAGGCGAGATGAGTCCCGATGATTATGCATCTCCTGGTGAGCCTGACTCACTGCACCAGGTAGAAAAGCCTGCAGAGACCGCCCATGTTGGGGAGTCTGTCAATGAAGGACCCAGTTCGGTGATTCCAGGTACATCTTCAAGAGGTAACTTGCCTCTATTGGCCATAGTTTCCTTCCTCCTCCTTCATACTTATATCTTTTGGTGTCAGATTTTTCGATTGATGATTTCGATGGGGAAGGCCTGCCTATGGACACTTCTATGTTCAACTTCATGTATGACTCTCCTCAGATCGACGGCCAGCCGGCTCAGGATATGTTCCCTGAGTCTGTACTCCCTCAGACTCCCGGAAACTGTTATTTTGAAGGTGCATGCCTCTTCTCAAACTAAATATAGGACTAGCCAATTCTTTGACTAATGCAAATATGACGTTTCCGTTTTGTGCCTAACAGGAGCTTTCGCTGAGACTGACCCTGTTGAGCCGGCTGTGCGACCAACTCCACCAGTCGATGCAGCTACAGTCGTTACATCTCCACCACCCCCAGTGACTCGAGGGGAAGGAGGTATAATTTAATTAGCTGAGTAATGCCATTCATTTCCTCATTGAGGCTTTTGACGGATTTCCTTTCTTTGTGTAGGGCTTCCTTCTCAGCTTCATGTCCTCGTTAAGGAGTTGTTATCGGGGAATAATCCTGAGAAGATCATCATCAGCGTAGAAGTCCGCTCTTATTTCTCCTCCCTGAATGCTATAATTGGCAAACTCCTCCACGACAGACTTTCTCTTCGCCAATTTAAGCCCTACCTCGATTCCAAGATAAATTTGATTAGGGACATAGGATGTCCGGATCTGGCGACGGCTATGGTTGATGACCTTGATCGCTTAGAGCGTGAGCTTCAGATGTTTCATGAGCTCCGGGATACAGGTGCCTCTTCATTCGTTGCTGCCGAGTTGGATGCTCGCTTACAGACATGGCGCAGTACTCGGATGGTTGCCGAGCTCGAGATTCAGGTGCAGCGGGGCCGAATAGATCGAGTTGAGGCTGACCTTGCCACTAGATCATCTTCACTTGAGGAGCTTGATTCTCAGATAGATCAGCTCCGACGAGAACTCCGTGAGAAGGAAGACGCGAAGATGCAAAATCAGCAAGCACATGCTGCTTTATCTGATGAGCTGCAGTCCTTGAAGCAGACACTGGCTGAGACAGAGGAGGTTGCTGTGAGGACTTTAGCCGCGAACGAAGAGTCTGTCAGAGCTGAGTTGCAGGAGGAGCTTAGACGCTCTTATGATGAGAAGCTGTCTGAATTCAGTCAGTAGGTTCTTAGCCATGGGCTTGATGTATGATTTTATTAGCTGAAAACCTTGACATTTGATTCTCTTTAATGGAACTGATTTATCTTTATTATGATTCCTCACTTCGTTTGAAATGATTGACCATAATACTCATGGAATTTTTGGCAA
>NC_033800.1:11165615-11173704 GCF_001876935.1 Asparagus officinalis | reverse complement strand
TGGCGTTGCCATGCGATTTAGAGCCACGTTATAGCGCCATCCATCCATGGCCCAAAGCGCCCGAGCGACGAGAAGACGCTGACGTCTCTTTGTCGTGCTTCTCTTTGAACTCGGGAGCGTCTTCAGAACCATCTCGTCGCGGAAGAGGAGTCCGGATCTCCCGATCTCGACCGACGTTGGACGCGCATACGGGGACGTCACGTCGGTGCAATGTCCCAGAGGCGGGCAACGGCGTCTTGGATTTGTTGAGCCTGACAAGGCATCTGCAAACATTTATGAGAGAGTACCTTTCTGTATCCGTTTGCGAGCAGGCGGATCTGGAGGAGAGGAAGAGAGCCTTCTTTGAACTGTTGCACGAGTCTTACTCTTCATTCACAAGACTTGAGTGCCGGTGCCGTCACGACGGCGATCGGTGCGATGCCGTTGCTCCCACTGGTTGGTCGCCAGCTTGGTTTGCGGAAAAGTGTTGTATGTCATTGCATGCATTCATTACAACTTCGATCGTTACAATGAAATAAAAAAGATAAGCCTTTTAAAGACCGGTACACAATGCAAAACAACAGCAAATTACAACTCCTTTCAAACAAACGCAAGAGCGTTTGACATCGTCTTGCTTGCCGTGGTTCTTCGGGCCTGTGAGATGTGATATCCAGTGGCACCACCGCGCCCCAATCAGATCTGGTTCGAGCAATCGCGGCAGAGCTTTGTCTATCCGCCCGGAGGATATAGAAGCCAGAACTCGTCGCAGCCACGTGAGCATCTAGAAGCTATAAGCGTATACCTTCGGCCTAAAGCGAGGTATACTCTTCTTAGGATTAACGCTAAAGGCCTAATACTAAGGCGCTCGGACGCGGTGATGAATGGCTCTGATCAAGACCTCTCCTCCTCTTGTTGCAAGCACACGGCACTCTTCACTGCAGCAGGCTTCCCAAGCCTCTCCAAAAAATCCTCCCCTCTCTCTCTAGCCTTGCTCCAAGACAAAAGAATTCCAGCCTTGAATGAGCACCCAAGGTTATTATAGGCCAAAAAGGAGTTGAGGGGGTACGGTAGCGGGGTGAGGACACCCCTTGGTTGTCTCGCCAGGCCGCAGACACCCTTGGGGTTCTCGGCAATGGCCGAGACACCCTAGGGTGTCTCGGTTTGCCGCAAGACACCCCTGGGGTGTCTAGGCCTTTTACCGTTAGACACCCCCGGCGTATTCGACACGCCGGGACTCCGTTTACGTGTATTTCGTTGTTCCCTGTAGATCTTCGTCCGCAAACTCGGATATTTTGATTGATTTCGGATGCCGTTGGATGCTGACGAAAGATTTCGCACGCTCTGGCTGATTCGATTATCTGTAGAGTGGCCGAGGCATGAAGGGCCGTTGTCTTATTCGTGAACAGTGCCGGGTTCCCGATTGGTCCGGGTCTTGCGTTGTTCGCAAACTCATCAGCTTACGTAGCTCGTCGATTCACTTCAGTCGTTCGTACGACGTCGATTAGACTCATGTGGATCGGATAGTGACGCTGACGTTCATCGTCGCTTTTTAACACTGAACCGTTTGTGGAGACCTATAGGCAATTTTCGATGCCTACAACCTGAGGGTCGCGTTTAGTTTTGACAGTTCCCTTCTGAGGGCTGCGTTTTGAAGGAACAACGCGCCACTCAGGATTGCGTTTCAGCTGTATAAGCCGAGGCTCATAATCGGGCTCGTTGCCGCGAAGTGAGCGTTCTTCCTTGGGAACGCTGGGTTCGGGAAAATTTTTAGAAACGCTGTTCTCGCGTTGGGCCATCATTCGGCTTTCACGCAAGTGTGCTCGACGTATGGATCTTCTTCGCCTGCGAGCGGCGTTCTTCTTGGCTTGTTTCAAAGCCTTAGCAGCAGCGTCATTAACACTCATGGAACTCGTCTCCTCCAGAGGTCGTTTATGGCCTGAAGTACGTTGTGCTGACGCGGACGTGGGCTTTTCAGCCAGCAGAGCCAGTTTGAGTTCTTAGCCGAAGGAGAGGGCTTTCTTCGGCACTTCAACAACAGAATTGATCTCCTTGGAGATCTTGCAGACACCATGCTTAGCTTTAGGGCTAAGCGATCCAGAGGATAAGACTTCCTCATATTTAGCTTGATCAAACTCCACGACGAGAGTTTCTACAGTGGTTCCCATGAGGTGGACGTCGGACTGCGCCACCACTTCTTCATCGGAAAAGCTAGTCCCCAGCGGAATCGCCATCTTTTTGCAAAGAAAAGAATAAAGAAAATTGACTTGTATTCCTTTGATTCCGATTACAATTCGATTACAAAAGAGAAGAGAACAAATTTGATTCTCTCCTTTGTTTAAAACTGGGTTCTTCTCGGTAGCGATGGAATACCTCCTTCGATTGTTCGCGTCGAATTTGCTCTCCGTTGACGATCCGACCGTCTTTTATCTCGTGGGAACGATGAACTTCTGTGGAAAGTTTAATGGGTAACTC
Organism: Asparagus officinalis; assembly: GCF_001876935.1. NCBI lineage: Eukaryota > Viridiplantae > Streptophyta > Magnoliopsida > Asparagales > Asparagaceae > Asparagus > Asparagus officinalis. Next base: position 11,171,253 of record NC_033800.1, on the reverse strand, counting down.
TGAATGAGTTTAAGAACTCTGAACGAGTTAGAACTCTGTTAGGAGAGTTGTTAGAACCGAAAATTCGGTTAATGATCAAGCTGATATTCTGTTGTTGAAGAATCCCTTCGGTTTTTGATCTTCTAGATTTGATTCAAAAATCCTATCTCCAAGGATTTTACTGCTGCTGCTGTTGAATCGCCGAACCTGAGTGATTGAGATCCTGAAGAACTAACTTGCTGCTTCTTCGTACCCTAAAAAGCCAGCCTTTAACTCAGTTGAGTTTGTTGAGATTTTATAGGTGGATAAGGGGTTGTAACTGCCCTCTAAATCCGCTCCTAAGTGGGCGTGATTTCCTCAGATCGTGGGGAAACAGTTCTGAAACCGTTCAGCTCGCGTTCAGAACCCAACTTCGCCTCTTAGAATTGAGACGTGATGTTGGGTGTTGGCTGAACATTGATGAACGCGAGGGTCGCCTCGCGTTTGGTTTATTATAATTTGGAAACGCGGGGGTCGGTGTTGGTTGAACCCCTACGAACGCGAGGGTCGCTCACGTTTAACTTGTGCTTGAAAACACGGGGGTCGCCTGCACTTCCAGAATTCTGACGCGGGGATGACATCCGCGTTTCAGAAGGAGCTAGTTGACTTGTAACTTCTTCTGTAAAGCGTTGCAAGGACCGTTTGTTCAGTAATCCTAGCTTTAGCTGTAGTGGAGTGTGAAAGTCGTCAGATTGTAACATTCACTGTAGATTATGAAGACTGTTGAATAGAGTTTTCATCAGTTGTCGGAAGTGTCGTTGAATTGTAACTCTTCTCGATCTATGTGAAAAGTCCTCGACTTGCAGCTTTCGATTGTCGGCGCGAAAGCTATTTGATTATAGCTTTCGTTGTAGGAACTTGACGGGAATCAACATCCATAGTGTATTTAGATGAATATTTGCCCACAGCTCTCTACCAAGCAACTCGCCAACTACGTCCAACCTTTTATTTCTGAAATCATTACACTGCTCATCAGCGTCTCTAATAGTTGTTAATATAATATTAGTCATGTTATTGTCGCAACCATCAAGATCAATCATCTCAGAAATGAGGTCGTGTTTGTAGTGATTGTAGAATTGCGAATACAGTGATTAAAAAGTCGTCTGATTGTGACTTCCCTTGTCGGAGCTTGATAGGGATCAGCTATCCATTGTGATTTTTAGACAGCCTAAAGTGGTCGACCGCCAACGTGCACAAAGCCTACTGGGAATCGGAGCTGGTGGCGGCCGACCGACGCGGTCGACCGCGAATGACTGTAAAGGATTTGTCGACCACCGCGGTCGACCGCGAGACCTGCGCGGTCGACCGTCGCGGTCGACCGTCGATGTTTCTGGGCTGGGCTTCAGTTTTTTGACCCGATTTGTTTTGTAAGTTATATATATCCCTAAACCTGATTTGTTAGGGTAATGCAAGGACGAATTTGAGCAGCCTTGGAGAGAGAATTGTTGCATCCAATTGTGGGAGAGTTGTGAGAGATCAAGAGCTTTGTTTTAGGGTTTGATCTGAGAGATTTGTAACTCTACTTGTATTCTCTGATTTCTAATAGTAAGAACTCCCCCCTCCTTGCCCCGTGGACGTAGGCACCTTGCTGAACCACGTAAAAATTGTTTGTTCTTGCTGTGGTTGTGTTTGCATATTAGTTGTGATTAGTTCGAGTTATTGTTCGTGTTGCACAAGAAAGCTTTCGCCGCGCACAACAGTTAATATGTGAGTATATATAGTCCCATATTATATAGAGTAAGAAGAAATGATGAGTTTAAAACATATGCCTAATAGCTATAGACTTTGGGTTAAATTTTGTTTTCTAATTCTGTTTAAGGCCTATTAACCCCACATTGAGCCTGATTTCTCCCCAACATTACAAACTTCTAATTCCTATACATGAAATGTATTATTAGTTTGTATCATGAATTGATTTTGAAGTTAAGTTTTGCTTCGTATACATGTAGGGGTGAGCACGGTTCGGTCCAAACCGAAAAAACCGACCGAACCGACCCGAACCGACCCGAAAAAATCGGTTTTAAGAATAAGGCGGTTCGGGTCGGGTTGACAACTTTTCAAACCGACCCGACCCGAACCGACCGAATTTCACACCCAAATTTCACACCCGTTTGCGTTACCCACTTACCCGACCCGTCCCAAACCCTCAAGTCTCAAGATTCTTAACCCTATTTTCATTTCCTCAGTTCCTCTCCTCTCATTCCTCCCAGCCGCCGCTACTCCCTCGGCCTCATCCCTCAATCCCTCGACTCTCGCTCTCTCTCACTCTCCTCAGCCGACAGCGGCCACCCACGGCCACGATAGCCGACAGCGGCCACCCACGACAGCCGACACCCGCACCAGTTTCCCCATTTCCGCGGTCTTCAATACTTCATGGATCTAACCCCGCCTCAAGATCAGGCTCCAAATGTACCTCCGGCTTTGGGGGGGACACCCGCACCAGTCACCGTCGCCGAGGCCGAGGCCGAGGTATAACACCCGCACCAGAATTTATTCCGCAGTCTTTAGCTTTTCTTGTCATGTGGATTTTTTTTAATTTTATTTTCGTTTTTAACTTTTTATCCTGATGCTGGTAGTGGTAAATGGTTTTCTTGCATTCATTTTGTTTAGGTTCCATTTTGTGTGTTACTGTGTTAGCACCTTAGTTGACATTTGACAAGGCTTATGCTTAACGTCTATAATTATGCAATGTTTCATGTATTCATAATTGGGTTTTAACGAGTTTGCATCTGAAGTTGTTTGCTTTTCATATATTTTACGCATTCCTCTGCTGATTGGAGTGGATTGCAATATAAATGAGTAACTTTGTTATGCTGTTTAAAATACCAATCTCCACATGTTTGATATTCCGGAGAAAATCGGTGACACTAATCTCAATATGTGAAGTTTTGCACCATATTTTAGGTCCCATATTGAAGGTGGATTTGTTGGCAACTCTTACATTGTCATAATTAATCATCCATCTTCTTATACATTTTCTGTTTCATGATGAATTTGGACATGATGCTTCCTGATATTGAATGAGCTTGAACTATCAGTTCTTGAACTATCAGTTCTTGAACTATCAGTTCTTGAACTATCAGTGTTGTGTGCATATCTCACTTTGGTTCAGCCATGATTTGGTTCAATTTGGTTCAACCATGATTATAATGCTTACGTACATGTTTACAATAGTTTGATTTATGCATATTAGTGTGCTAAAAAGTTAAAAACCCTAATTTAGTTGAATTGTTGAAATAATATGCAGGCTTCTCAAGAGGAGAATCCTAATGCAATTGCAAGTCAAGTTGATTCTAATCAATCTACACAAGTCTCTCAGACTTTGACTAAAAGGAAAGCAATAAAAGGAAGATCGGAGGTATGGGATCATTTTACTAAGTTTAAAGATAAAAATGGTGACCCAAAAGCAAAATGTAAGTATTGTAAAAAAGTGTATTTTGCACATTGTAAAAAAAATGGTACTACAGCTCTTCGCAATCACATGGAGTCTTGCAAAAAGCATCCACATAATGTCGACACTCGACAGAAGTTATTAAATTTACAGGCAAATCGTGATTCACAAAGTGGATCTAGTACAAAAATGGGAACCCTTGGTAGTTGGAGTTATGATGAAGGAGCCATAAGAAAAGCCCTTAATTATTTTATCATTTTGGACGAGCTTCCATTCAAGTTAGTAGAGGGTTTAGGGTTTAAAAATTTTATGTCAACCGCTTGCCCTAGATTTCATATTCCTTCTCGTTGGACAATCCAAAGAGATTGCTATGAAATTTACCTTGAAGAAAAAAAAACTTTGAAGAATTTATTGAAAGCTACATGTCAGAGGGTGTGTCTAACAACCGATACTTGGACTTCCATTCAAAATATTAATTATATGTGTTTAACGGCACACTGGATTGATAATGATTGGAAATTGAACAAAAGAATAATAAACTTTTGTCCTATTTCAAGTCATAAAGGAGATGATCTTGGGAAGGTGGTCGAGAAGTGTTTACTAGATTGGGAAATTGAGAATGTTTTCACCATCACGGTTGATAATGCTAGTTCAAATGATACCATGATTGCATACTTAAAAAAGAGGTTCAACAATTGGGGAGGCACAATATTGGGTGGGAAATATCTTCATATGAGATGCATTGCTCATATTGTTAATCTTATTGTTAGTGATGGGCTCAAAGGTTTGGGGGATTCCGTTGCTCGTGTTCGTTCGGCGGTGAGATATGTGAGGCAATCTCCATCTAGATTAGCTAAATTCAAAACTTGCATTGAACTAGAAAAAATTGAATTTGGTTCATCTTTATGTTTGGATGTATGCACTAGATGGAATTCCACTTATTTGATGTTGAACATTACTCAAAAATATGAAAAAGCTTTAAAAAGATATGGTGAGGAGGATCCCTTCTTTAGATTTGAACTAAGTAATGGAAATGGAGCTCATGGAATGCCATTGGAGGATGATTGGGTTAATGTGAGAAGGTTATGCATTTTGCTTGAAAAATTTTACAAGCTAACATTACTTGTTTCAGGTTCCTCATATGTGACAAGTAATTTTTTTCTTCAAGAAATTGGTAATGTTGCTTGTGATTTGCAAAAATAGAGATTGTCTGAAGATGCATTATATGCTAGAATTGCTAATAAAATGACAGATAAATATGAGAAGTATTGGGGAAGTTGGGAGAAGACGAACATGTTGATTTACATTGCGGCGCTTCTAGATCCACGAAATAAAGAAGATTTTGTGACTTTTATTCTTGAGCTTACATATGGTGAGAAAGAAAGTGTTGATAAGTTAAAATTCATCAAAGATGCCGCATTTGCATTATTCAATGACTACAAGCTTAAATATGCAACTGAAAAAAATGCAAGTGAGCAATCAATTGGTGCTTCATCTAATAATATTGACAGTGGTGATGTTAATCAAATAACCGATGTAAGAAGTCAATTTAAAAGGTTGAAAGCCGCAAAAGGAAGTGTCGAAGCAAAATCAGAGTTGGAAAAATTTCTAAGCGAGGATGTTGAAGCCGATCAAAGTAACTTTGATATTTTAGCTTATTGGAAAGTTAATAGTGCAAGGTTCCCAATTCTCTCTCGGATGGTTCGTGATGTATTAGCTATTCCAATCTCCACAGTTGCTTCTGAATCTGCTTTTAGTACAGGTGGCCGAGTACTTGATCCATTTAGGAGCTCATTGACTCCGAGAATGGTACAAAGCCTAGTATGCACTTCCGATTGGCTTCGAAACTTGTTGGCTACGCCGGGTTCGAGCAAAATTTGCTTTGAAGAAGATTTGGATGCTCTTGAGAAGTTAGACATAGGTATTTACCATTTATGTTTTTGTATGTAACTATGTTAAATGATTTGATTTTTATTAACTTTTTATTTGTTTATCTTTCAGATTTGGGCAAGCTTTCAATTGAACCGACAATCACAGATTTGTAAGAGCTTTCATGGAAGAACACAGGTAATAATTGTTGGGTATTTCCTGTTGGGTATTTCCTCAGATCTAGTTTTTTTTTAAAATAAAGTTGTGATCTTTATGAATACAAGTTTGCAATTGTTTATTGTTATAGTGAGCAAGATTGTATATTGTTATAGTTGAACAGCATATGTGATTCTCTTCCTG